>NW_027281772.1:0-17124 GCF_046629955.1 Centroberyx affinis
TAAGTGTGTGAGAGTGAGAGTGAGAGTGAGAGAGAGAGAGAGAGAGAGAGAGAGAGAGAGAGGATGAAATACAGCGGGATACAGTGAGGGGAAAAGGTCACTGCATCTGGATTTAAACATGTGACTTTTATTGCGGGTCAATTCCGTTTACAGCTCAAACACCAACAAGCTCAAACGGTAAATTTCCGGAGCTTGAGAGGTTTGGAGTGAGGATAAAAAGCAATAAAATATTCAGGGAAGAGAGAGAGAGAGGGGGGGGGAGAGAGAGAGAGGGGGAATAAAAAGCTTTAAAGTTTCCCCCACAGTGCAACACAATTTACGACCTTTTTAACAAGTTTCCCCCTCACACACAAACACAGCAGACCTCAGCTGGTTTGGAAAAGCAACGTTTCTCTCTCTTCTTCTGCTTCTGCTTCTGACCGACACACACTTCCACTTATATGGAGATAAAATATTCACTAAAACGGATTATTAACGACGAGGCAAGGTAAGCTTTCACCGGGAGTGTTTTTATAATGAAGGGGCACGACAGGGATTATGTTAAGATTTAGTGGGGAAACACTGAAAGAATCGTATTTTCTACATTTGTCAGCACTCTAAATATAATATCATTTAAGGCTAAAAACCAACTGCTTGAATTTAACGTAATTTGTAGATATCGTAAATATTTTTAAAATCGGCCTTCAAGGTTGCATTAATATACCGACAGAGACAGGCCGTTTAAAACAGCAGGCCCGAGCCTCGATAAAGGCACAATGGGAAATTAAAATGAACATATTGAAGGGTTAAATAGCCCATTATTTGCAGCGAGCGGCCTTGTCAGTGATCTGAAATATTACCGACGTGGAAAAGACAGCGGACAGGAAGAAGAAAAAATGTGTTTTTGCTCCTTTGTGGAGTTTGAAAAATAAACCGAGCTCGTTATTGTGATGCAAAGCAACGGCCGAGGAGGGAAAAAAGAGAAAAAGCCGGCGTGTTTCCTCTGTTTGGTCAGAAAGTATTAATAATGTGAAGGTGTTTTCTGGGATGGGGGTCATTGTCTGCGGTGGGAAGCTGGAGAAAGGACTGAATTTGATTTCAGCAGCTGCAGCGGGTCAGATAAAACTGGGAGAAACATCAAATCCAGCAGAGAAACAAACCTCCTGCACCTCCCTTTACTATTTGACTGGTGAAATATTACAAGTGTCTGGTGGATTCTGGACTCCCGGCAGCCCCCGCGGCCCCGGGACAACACAGTTAGCCTAATTTCCCTCCTGGAAGTGGAGTGTGTGTCTTTGTACTGATTGAAGAGGAAAAAAACAAAGCGCCAACATGCATGTGGATCGCGGTGCAGCTCCACTACTGCAGCGCCTGCGCACTGATCGCGCACGGTCCGCTGAAATCAAAGATAGGCCACACCACATCAGCAATCAGCCCGGCAAAATAAACAGATGAAACCACTGGCGCTTCCACACAGGCGCAGATACAAACCGAAGCCCTTGATATATAGATCTGTATCAACAAAGCTCTCACACTGAGAAACCACACATCTTGATTTACGCTGAGAAACCTGAGGAGAAACTGGCTCTGGAGCCGAATCACGCACAAAAAACTCAATTCATTCACACTTAAAACGCTATTTATTTATTTTCCGCGCTCATTACAGTTTGGCCACTCATGCCTCAAGTGGGTCAACATCAACAAATTGCCAGTTCAGAAGAACTGCAGCAACACAGCAACAGAAAAACAGATTTGGGGCTTTTTATGATGCCAAACCAGCCAATTAAAACATCAACTGTGACGTCATATATAGGCCTTTGGGTCCTATCTGACAATCTGCTATTCTCAATGAAAAAAAAAGGACAAAATCAAGCCGTTTCAGCAATTCAGTAACAGTAGAAAGGACATTTGTTTTTTCTCTCTTTTATATTAATACTAAAGAGAGAGAGAGAGAGAGAAGGAGAAAGTTCAACCCCGGTGTCCAGCGTGACCTTTAACCTCCCACTGGCCACGACCTCGCCTTCACCCTCTGTAGCCATATTAGTGGTGTGTGTGTGTGTGTGTGTGTGTGTGTGTGTGTGTGTGTGTGTGTGTAGGGGGGCAAACATGAGCCATCTGGGCCCTGAGGAAGTTTTAATGTAAAGAGAGACGTGTTGGTGGATTTTGTCATTTTTTTTTATATAACTAGCCTATACTATATTTGTATTTTTATTTTAATGTCAGGCAGCTAAATCAGTATTTTTTGTTTTTAAGCCTGAAGCCTGGCTGACAGGTGGGGAGTTTCTGTTGAGGAGGAGGAAACCATACTGACAGTATTTAGGGAAGATTTGAGGGGTTTTAGGGGGGGAGGGGGGGGGGGTAACACCTACATTGTTATTAAAATATATTTACAGATGATGTTAGTGCACCCCGAAGTCCTGCAGCCTGCAGCGACTTAATTAACAAGCAGGATACTGAAGGAGCGGCACGTCAAGAGGAGACACACACATACACACAGCCTCACGTATCATCGATAAAAGTGTTGAATTGATAACTATCTTCATATGGAAAGAGGAGGAGGAGGAGGAAGAGGAAAGAAGAAGAGGGAAGAGGAAAGA
This sequence comes from Centroberyx affinis, assembly GCF_046629955.1. Lineage (NCBI taxonomy): Eukaryota > Metazoa > Chordata > Actinopteri > Beryciformes > Berycidae > Centroberyx > Centroberyx affinis. The sequence continues at coordinate 2,577 of NW_027281772.1, forward strand.
GGAGAGGGAGGGGGGTGCAGCTCTCCTACAACACGTGGTCTTTCCTTCCTCCCTGCATGGGCAAGGCACCTGCCACCCACACACACACACACACACACATAGCCATATGCAAATTAAGCTTCTTCTACACGGCGATTTCTATTTTTTTTTTTCGTACTCACTCTGTCGCTGCTCGCCGCGGATCCAGCTCTTCTTCTCTTTCTTTCTTTCTTTCGCCGTCCTTTTGTTTTTCAACCCGGTTTCTTCTCTTTATTATTTTGTTTTTCTCTTCTTCTTCAGCAAACCGGACTGGGAGACGGACCGACAGCTATTCTCCACACTCTTCCTTTCCTTTTTTTTCTGTTTTTCTCCATAAAGAAAACCCTTCCTACTTCAGTATTCACACCTCCCTCCCTCCCTCTCTCTCTCTCTCTCTCTCTCTCTCTCTCTTCCTCTCTCTCTTCGACGCCACAGGTTTTTGACCTCCTCGTGATAGCCTATCTTTAAAAAAAAAAGTCGCTGTCATTTCCGCGGATTTCCCCCTGCCACACACACGCACACACACACGCGCGCGCGCTGCTCCGGTCTCCGGTATATGGAAACGGGAGCGTTAAAACCACCGTATCCAAAAAAAAAAAAGAAAAAAAAAGGGACGCAAGTATCGAGCACACGCGCGGTGTTAGGGCATCAAAATATCAAACTACAGCCTGATATAACGTAATTAAAAAGCAGCGTAATGGCGTTAATCCAAGCGGAATAAGGAGAACGCACCGCCGTGACGTTGCGGACACGCGCGCACCGGGGCTCTCCGCGCGTAAAGCCCGAGCGCTAACCGTGACAGATGAGCGGTAAATAAATGAGAGGAGCCCCGGTGGCCGCCGCTGTTTGTCCGCGTCTCCGTTAAGGCGTCGGGGCAGTGGGAGACGGAGCCGGGCTGCCGGCAGACTGCGGGCTCTTTAAGGCTTTTACTGTTGTGTGGACTCAAGTTTTCGAATTAATCTGCCAGTTTGGCACACACTCTTTGTTTAACGGCGAGGCGTGTCACCATGCAGGCCCCGGTACATTTTAATATTTGTTAGACGCGCTGACCTCCCGTTCACCCCTCTCTCTCTCTCTTTCCCTCTCTCTCTCCCCCTCCCACACATACACACACACACACACACTCTATCTCTCTCTCACCCCTCCCTCACCCTCCCACTCCCACACTCTTTCTCCCATTTCTTTCTCTCTCTCTCTCTCTCCGTCATACTGAATTGAACTAGAGTCATTACTTTGAAGAAAAATGGCCAGTAGATGTGGAAGGAGGGGGGGTAAGGGGAGAGGGGGAGAGGGAAGGGGGAGAGGAGGGGGGGTCTCTCTTTCTCTCTCTTTCAAAAAGAGTTTTTTTTTTTTTTTCCAGAGCATTTCTCCTTTTCCCTTTGTTGCATAAATATAAATGACACCGCCGTGCACGATGACATGTGAACCCGCGGCGCAGTGGAGCTAACCGTGGTATAACCTAGAAAGTTACACACGAACAAACAGGAGAATACTGTACAATGTGTAACACTATAGCTCGCTTCACTCAAAAAACACATAAACAGTCTTTTCCGTATAATACTTTCTTAATGGGAAGATTGATTTCCGCGCAGCCGCAGAGCTTGATATTGGAGACAGAAGTATCAGGTGGATTTTATTGATGTTATTCGACTCTCTCCAACCTGACGATGGATTTTATCGAGTGTACCGGCTAAGGCCATATGTCCGCACTCCTCCACAGTACATTTACTACTATTACTTTATATCGTGACGGTCTCATGTTGGCTTCAGACCAACAGAAGCCAAACAGCGCGCAGGCTCAGTCTGTTCTGTCGTTTCTGCGCTGCGTTTTGATTCTCATTTTGCATTTCAAGCGCTTCTGGAATAACAATGGGCTACACCGTACAGATATACATCAAAGCTAAGAGGGTGATATTCATTATCGTGGCGTTTTAGAGGGGGCCCCGCACGCGCACAAGAGGCGGATTATTAAAATTCACGGCCAATAGCCTTCCCGTGACAGCCCGGCAGGCGCGCGCTGCAACGGAATTGAAATTAATTCGGTGAACTCGGGATGAACCCGGGAGAGACGAGATCTCTAACACAATTATTCACCACTTTACCGAGTCTGTTTGGGAGAGGGGGGGTGGTGGTTACCGGGCCGGGCGGAGCCGTTCCAACCCAGACCAGCGTGTTTATGTCAATAACCCAATTATTTATTTACTAAATTATCAATTCCACCCTCTCTGCCCCCCCCTTCTCTCTCTCTTTCATACTCCAACAATATGTGTCCAAACGGAGCCATTCAACAACGAGATAAAACTGAGACTAAATACAAGTTTGTTGCTGTGTTGGATGGAAGGAGGCAGACAGACTGAAACCTGACTCCACACTCACTGTAAATAAGGATTTTGGCCGTTATTAATGTTTTAACACGGTTTAACATGTAGGATAAGGGAGGAAAAAAATATTAGAGAGTATAATGCAGGATCAGTGAAATCCAGTTCAGTTCAATAAAATCACTAAAACTGCAACGAAAACATCCGTTTCCCCTCCTGTCACCCTAACAACAAAAACAACAACAACTGCTACTACTACTACAACAACAACAACAACAACAGAGGTAGCGGAAGCAGTACAGTTCATGCTGTGAGCTACAAGAATATTTCACCTATTTTATATTTTCACTAGAGGAAAGTTTCATAAAAGTCAAAATAAAGCAGAAAACTTGAGGTGTGGCCGACAACCTCTTACTGTAATTCACATAGCCTATCAGAGACAAATCCACAATATATATAGCTTAGTTATTAGCCTATATTTTATTTTAATTAATTAGTTATTTATACAGTATATCTTTTTTATTTTTTTAATTACAGCCTTCTATTTAGACCTACTTTTCCTATTTGAGACTATTGCACTGAATGCTGCTCAACACAAGCTCAAAAAAGTCAACGAAAGAAAGAAAGAAAGAAAGAAAGAAAGAAAAAGAAAGAAAGAAAGAGGGAAAGAAAGAAAGAAAGAAAGAAAGAACAACAAACGAGTAGAGAGAGAGAAAGAAAGCCGTGCAGGCAGACGGAAGGAAAGAAAAAGGTTGGAGGCTCATTCTCTCAGGCAGAAAACATTAATCTTGCAGCGTTAGAATCAGATAAGCGCAGTAATATTTAGGAGTTTTGGGGACAGGCTCGCGCTGATAAGGCCGAGGAGAGGAAGAGCTGAAACAACCGGGCAGAAACAAATGGATTGGGGTTATTTCAATAGCTAACTCCAAGCGTAAAACCACCACTTTACCGCTAAACCTCTGGCTATTATCACACGCACGCACACACGCACACGCGCACACGCACACACGCACACACACACACACGATTGACACAAGCCGCTTCTGTTAGGAATGCTATAATACCGTAATACCCTGCTATTATCCCTTCCCTCAACATTTGAGGTCTAATTACAGTAATATTGGTAAAATAAGGATTATTTAACAACATTAAAATCAACATTAGCAACAATATCATTAGCCCACACAACATGCACAGAAATATTCTTGCTTTTTAATTTAAATCTTATTGCCTACATATTTAGACTCGGCTTTGCGTTTTTGTCCACATGACATTAGTCCTGTTTACTATAATAGACTAGGAGATATTGATGTTGTCAATACTGACCTGCACTTAAAGTTATAGATGTAAATAGGCCGAGATAAATTATTTATTGAGAGGAAGGAGTCATATAGTCACAGTCCTGTTTATTGAGGGTCGAGGCAGAGTTATTTTCTCCTATTTTACTATTAGCCTAAGTAAAAGTAAGTTAGTCTAATAAAGTAGGCAAAGTTTTCATTTTGCTTTTCAAAACTCATGGCAATTTTTGGATTCCCGAAAAGCCAGCAGCATATAGCCGATTTAGCCTACTCAAAGTAAGTTATAATACATTTAGCCTACTATATTTACTTAACTACTGTACTTCAATACAGTTTTGCGGTTCTGGCACCTTACTTGTGTATTTCCATTCTGTGGGATTTTCTACTTTTCCTCCACTACATTTCAGAGGGAAATCTTGTACTTCTTCCTCCACTACATTTATCTGCCGGCTGGAGTTACTAGTTACTTTGCAGAATAAGGTTTTACACGCAAAACATACGATAAGCTCATAAAATATGTTGCATTATTAGAGTTTAAACTCCCCAACAGTATATGGAGCAGTTAGACCGAGAACATTAAAATACTTCTGACAGGTTCATGCTTCAATAATTTAACTCTCTGACAGAATGAACAGGCTACTTTTACTTTGCCTACTTCAGTTCATTTCTATACTTAAACTTTCTATAGGCTACGTAAACTTTTGAACGCAGAACTTTTACTTTTAATGAAGTATTTATCCATTATACTGTTGCCACTGTTACTGAAGTAAAGGATTACTTTTTCCACCACTGGTGAAGACTAATGTAAAAGAAAAAAAACAACAACAAAAAAAAACAATCTCTTTCTCGTTACCTCTCCCTCCATTTTCATTTCAATTTCCCTCTCCGCTCGCCCCAGTAACCAGCCTGCAGGTAGCCTCAAAAACACCCAAAACAACCTCAGAATAATCTTTTTTTTTTTTTTTTTTTAGAGGAGTGACTAAATGAAACAGGCTGCAAATGTGGTGTGAACTGTCACAAAACTTGCACCCAAACACCTGCACCCCCCCCCACCCTCTCCTCCCATGTCACCAAATCCCTTCCGACCCCCCCCCTCCCACAAACCCATCTCACCCTCCCTCCATTTTCCCCTTCATCTCTCTCTCTGTAGTAGGCTATATGGCGGCGGGGCGGGAGCTGCTCTGCTTTTGTTACCGGGGAAGGGAAGGGGAGGTCAGGCCTTCACCTCTGCCTCGCCTCGGTATCATTTCTCTCATCTGTACTCCCCTCCCTCCCCTCCTTTTTTTTTTTTTTTTTTTTTTTTGCCATTGACATCCAGCAATTGGTCTAGAGTGAGTGAGCCGAGGGCGGAATTCACTGCACGGCGGTGAACTTTTGACCCTTCAACTCCGTGACCCCGTCCTGCCTGCTGTAGGCTAGCTGCTAGCCCAGCCCGGCCCGGCCATCTATTCTCCCCTAAAAGTAATAACGCCGGATTCCCCCTCCGCTTTGCCTCGGGCAGGATGAAAGAGAGAGAGAGAGAGAGAGAGAGTATAGGCTTACAGTCTTATTATTTCTCTTGGTTTTTTTTTTTGCCAGCCTGCTGTTGCTAAGGCGGTTTACAGGTTAGCTTGTCCGCTCTTCGGCTAACAAGAGAGAGAGAGAGAGGAAGGGGGAATCGATATCTACGACACTCCCTTAAAAAACTCGTTTTAATCTTTCTTTAAACGAGTTTTTTCCGCGCTGAAAATACAAATCAACAGTGTGTTTGCTGTACACTCACCGTGGATCAAACACAAGAGTCGACGGCGACGGTTTTAGTCGTGTGTTTTTAGCAGGGAGAGACAGACAGACAGAGAGAGAGAAGGGCGGAAGGCTGCGGCAGGTTATCGACGGTTAGGATTCAAATGGTCGCGCGGGCGCGTGCCGGGTGGGATATAAAGAGCACGGGCTCGCGGGGGCTCGCAGCCTGGCTCTCCCTCTCCTCTCTCCCTCTCTCTCTCTCTGTCCTCGCGCTGGTCTGAAGCGGGCTCTGGTGGCGGCGCGAGAGAGCTGCATTCTGTGGGAAAATAATAATTATAATAATAATAATCCCCTGGGCACGCACTGAAACGGTGTAATGATGATAAAAAAAAAAACTAAAAAAAAAAAAAGATAACTGGAATGCCGGTAAAGTTCATTAAAGTTTGTTAATTTATGCTTAGAGAGACAAAAAAGCCCGAAGCATAAACTGGTAAGAGTGACGAGGAGAGGCGCGTGAGACTGGCAAGAGAATGGTTTGATCCTCAGTACTGTAGGCCTGTTTGTTAATTGTTAGGTTATAGCATGAATATGTATTTATTCCTCATATCTATCAGCTATAAAGACAAATCAATGCAATATTTTCAATAATTTTAGGTGTTTTCCTGTAAAGATGTAGCCTATGATGTCAGCCTAAGCACATAAAAAGCACATAACACTACTACTACTACTAATAGTAATAATAGCCTAATAATAACAACAACAACAATAACAATACTAATAATAGCATAATAATAATAATAATTACTTCCCTAATAATGGGCTTATAATAAATAGTAGTAGCCTAGTAATAGACTATTGTTGCTGTTGTTGAATTTGAGAGTAATTTTGAGCTACAGTAGGCTGGTGAACACATCTGGATTAAATATTAAATCACATTTAGTCAACAAATGCAACTAAACAAAAGGAAGCAGCTTACAGTAAAGAGCCACAGAGGAGACCAACAGCGTTAACTCACAGGCTACAGCTATGTCTACTGCTCACTATTTTCTTTTTTGGGTCCAATTTGATAAACGGACTGTAATGTAGCCAAATTGCCAAAAATGATAATAGACCCATTAATTATAGGTTAATGATGCTTTATTAGGCTGCTTTACTGTGCCGTATTTCAAAATAAAACTAGTCCGCCTGTGATTCGCCCATTCTACACTCATGCTACAATCATCCTAAGGCTAGAACATAATCCTACAGGCCTGTTTGTACCTTTGCTGCCACTAAAGGCCCAGCTGAAGGACTTTCATTATTTTCTCTCTTTTCAAACTGAACACACATCTCAGAGTGTGTGTGTGTGTGTGTGTGTGTGTGTGTGTGTGACCTCGGCCTGCACTGAACATGGCATCACCACCAGCAAAACAAACACCATCCACCCATGACCTGTTGTGACATTAAATATTTGCAAGGTTATCGCCTCGTCATAACCCGTCGCCAAGACAAACAAAAGCCTTTTCTGGTCTTATCGAGGCTTTATTCTCGGCTCATAAAGGCGGCGCTCATAAAGGCTGCGGACATATCTTCAAATAACACACTCATCTGAACGCGTTTCCTTTGATTTCCAACCATTCAAAGCTGATTAAAAGGTGGATTTAAAAACTATAGCCGAGTCACTTCTTTTGTTCTATTGAAATCTAACATGAGTTTTATCAGACCCGGGGTTTCTCTCGGTTCCTCGGACTCTACAGAGTGGATCTTAACGAGGTTTGACCGGCGGGTTATCGCGATATGTTTACCCAGCGAGCCTGACGTTAATTGGGGAAACTTTTCGTTTGTCGGAGGTAAACTTCCCTCCGTGTCCTGACCTGGAAATGGCGGACACGGGGCGGAAACGAGAGGTAAACAAAAACAACCAGACGTTAATTCCTTTCTCCACCCCCCCCCCCCCACCCCCCTCTGCTGCTGGAGAGGTAAACAAACGGGCACACACACACACACACACACACACACACACTCACACACACACAGAGGTCGCCGCCGCTATCTATCTCAACCTTTCGCTGCTACACTGCGCCTGCGCGGTTCTCTCTCGCTCTCTCTCTCTCCTCCTCGTGCCGTGCGTGGCTCGAGCCCGTCTGCTGACCTCGCGGTGACTCCTCTCCTCGTGCATTATGCATGAGGCATGGCCGCGCGCTTCACCCCTATCAGTATGCAGCAGGCATTAGTTCGCTGCGAATGGCGATTTAAACGTAAAGCAATCACTGGAGAGACTGCAGTGCTCCGGCGTCTGGTGCAGGGTAGGTGCTCAGCGTGTGTGTGTGTGTGTGTGTGTGTGTGTGTGTGTGTCTTTCTGTCTGTGTGTGTGTGTGTGTGTGTGTGTGTGTGTGTGATTCCAGGAAAAAAGACAATAGGTTTTCTCTTTGCTAATAGGCTACACAACATCCCAGCTACCATAGAAGCAGAATGAGACTCCTGCTCGACTTAAAAAGGCAAACTGGATGTTCCAAACTTAACGAAATGAACGAAAATCTCCTCAAATTGAAGCAGCTTCTGCTGACCAAAGGCGTTACACACCAATACACACACACTCACACACACACACACACACACACACACACAGGATCTTTTTTTTTTCCCATGCCCGGGTCGTTCGCCTTTCTTTCTCTCTGCTCTCTCATGCCCTGCCAACAAACCCACCAAACACAACAAAACACACCCCACTCCCACACACACACACACACACACTTATACACACACACACACCTTGCAATGAAAGCTGAAAGGAACGGCAGTCGCCTGGTTACTCACCCCACTCATCACTCTCAACACACAGACTGTAAAGCCTTCTGACAGCGCGAGCGGCTTCAAAGCATTCAGCAAGCCTGTGCACATAACACACATAATAATAATACTAATACTAACGGCTCTATAGGCGAGCATGGCCCTGTGTACATACACGGGAAACAGATGACACATACACACACACACACACACACACACACACACACACACACACACACACACACACACACACACAGCAGACAAAGCAGCCTATAGAGAGCCGCTGCTGCGCCTCTCTCGCTGATCCAACAACAACTCACACAGAGAGAGAGGAACTGCGTTTGTGTCGCGCGTGTCCTGTCCCGGTCCGTGTGGGGGGTCACGGTGCGCGAGGAGAGAGGGTGAGGGGGGAGTGGAGGGGGAGGGGGGGAGGTATCCGTCATTAAAACGAGGAAGTTGATGAAAAATGAAAATGGGAGCGACCAGCGACGACACCCGAGTTTTTTCTCCTTCCTGTTTACTGTCTGAAACTTCCTCAAGGGCCCGGTCCTGCTGACACACACACACACACACACACACACACACATATATATATACACACACATATGGGGGGTAGGGGGGGGGGGTCGAGCCTATCTCACAGCGGAAATTCAAGATTCATTTTTGTCATGATAAAAAGAACGAAGCAGGATGCTTTGGAGAGCCTGGCGGAATAAACACACACACACACACACACACACACACACACACACACACACAAAATCCCCCACTATACCCCAACCTTCACGTTTAGGAAACAAAAAGCCAAAACGTCTGGCTTAAAAATGTACAGGATCCTTCTGCGTTCCGCGTGTGTAGAATAGAATAGAATAGAATAGAATAGAATAGAATAGAATAGAATAGAATAGTTATTTTATATGATTGTTCAGAGGCACGGCAGAAAGTTTAATGTGAGCCAAGAGACAAAACTAAAATAAATTCATTAGGGATGCAGTTATATTTTATAAAACACTGTGACATTATTACAAAACAATAGAAGTGGATTTTGTCAATTGCGCGGTATTTGTTCGTTTGATTGGTCTGTGGATTTAATATGTTGGGCCTATTTATGTATTTAAAATAGCTACTTTTCTTACAGGCATAAAATACATTCCATTTATCGTCAGAATTTATCATGTCATTTTTATTTTCAGATGCATAAAAATTCCATATTTTAAAAAAAAAATGAAAACAAGCTGCATTGCGGTTGCATTTGCTGTATTTTTTTTTCCATAATCCAGCAGGGAAAACGTTCATATTGTACGCAGGGTTTTCCTCTGTATTTGTAACATCGCTGCTGGTGTCTGGATAATATTTATGGCGTGCTAAACGTGACTCTAAGTAACATTCTTGTGTTTCTGCAGCAGCACTTTACCCCCCTCCCCCCCACACCCCCCCACCCTGCTCGGTTTGGCTGTAAAGACGCATGAAAAATCAGTGTAAGAGGCGGAGGGCAGCGCAGGAATCCGGACTGAAAACGCATCGGGCAGAAAGAGAACGAGAACATAATAAATGAGAGTTTGAGAGCAGAGAGCGACTTCCGAAAAGAGAGCCCCCCCCCCCCCCCCCCCTCTGTTCTGAGAGGACAGCGGATTAACGGCTGCGATGATGACGAGGAATACACTCAGTCTTTATTTAGAGTGTGATAGCAGAGTAAGTGCAGCTTTAGTTTGGGTTTAGTGTCTTCTTCCGCCGTGAAACACTTTGGGAAGAATAGAGAGGAGGAAAGGAAAAATAACTGAGAGGGTTAAATAAAGAGACTCCGTGGGGTTTAATAAAGAAAAAAAAACTATCATCTGAAACAAATTGCTAAAAAAAAAAATTAAGATGACAGACAGGGACACAATAGAAACTAAATGATAAAATAAAATAGAATAAAATAAAATGAAATACAAATTATTGTCCATTGAAAATTATAAAAATGTTACGCAAAACATGACAGTAGCCTAGAAACACTCTTCCTATTTACAGTAAAGCTAAAACACTGTTGAAAATTCTCCTCGAATAAAAGTGTTGAAGTATTTTCTTCCAAATTAAATTAAATAGTTTAATTCAAAGTTACATGTTGTTTTATTGTAAAGTTTTGTATTTCACTGCTGGAATCATTCTTCTCTCTTACTTGTCGGCCTCCGCATGGCGCCATGTTGCGGCCGGCCTTAAGACAAAAGAAGACTATTATTTATTTATTTATTTTCTGATTATGACGTAGTTCCTTTGATCGACAGCAAAAAAAAAACCACCCGGGGATTGGCTGATAACAATCTAGCTCCAATCTAGCGCGCGCCGGGACGTGACGCCTAATGATTTAACGTTTTGGAAAGTTTGAAACTCCGCTCGGTACCGAATGTAAGTGTCCGCCGTGACACGAGACATTAAACAATTTACATGATGGATCTAAGCAATAAAAAAAAAATAAAAAAAAAGCTGCGCGAGGAGACGGCGCCGCGTGACTGGTAGCCGGGCTGTTTGACAGGCGCGCGCTCCCGGTCCAGACAGTGGAGCGGCTGTTGTGCTGAATGGAAGAATATTCTGTGGGAACTAATAAAGATTTACAGGCTCGAGGCCTTCCAGCCAGCGCCGCGCGATTCAATGCAGAGTTTTAGTTTCACATTCACATTATCTCTCATAGAATGTCATTACTATTGGTTTCAGTGGTTTCACATGCTTTAGAAGAATTCTATTATTTGCTTCAGTTGAGAGTTTCGGTTTCAATGGAGCGTTTTAGTTTCCCATTTAGATGCTGTTTCATAGAATATGATTACTATTGGTTTCAACGGATCGTTTTGGTGTCACATGACATGGTCTCAGTGTTGCTTCGGTGAATTTCATTGGTATAGATTTCAATGCTGTTAGATAATAGAATCTCATTTGTACTGGTTTCAATGGATAGTTTTCGTGTTGCATTGTCTCAGTGTTGCTGTATAGAATTTAATTAGTACGCCTATTTTCAATTGAGAGTTTTGGTTTTACATTTAGATGCTGTTTTATAGAATTCCATTACTGTTGGTTTCAATGGAGAGTTTTGGTTTCACATGGTCTCGGTGTTGCTTCAGTTAATTTCACTAGCAGGCCTATAGGTTTCAACGGTGTGTTTTGGTGTCACATGGTCTAACTGCTGTTTCATAGAATTGTATTAGTATTGTTTTCAATAGAACGTTTTAGTGTCACGTGTAGATACAGTTTCATAGAATTTCATAGGATGTTTACTATTGATTTCAATGGATAGTTTCGGTGTCACATGGTTTCAATGTTGCTTCAGTGAATTTCATTAGTATTAGCTTCAATGGAGGGTTTCGGCTTCACATTTAGATGCTGTTTCAGAGAAATTCATTCGTATAGGTTTCAATGGAGAGTTTTGGTGTCACATGGTCTCAATATTGCTTCAGAGAATTTCATCAGTATCTGCTTCAAGGGAGAGTTTTGGTGTTACATGGCCTTGATGTCAAAGATAATTTCATTAGTACTGGTTTCAATGGAGAGTTTTGGTGCCACATGGTCTAAATCCTGTTTCGGATTATTTCATTAGTATTGGATTCATTGAGATTTTTAGTTTTACATGTAGATGCTGTTTCTGAGAGTTTATTAGCATGGGTTTCAATGGAGAGTTTTGGTGTCATTTGGCCTCAATGTTGCAGATAATGTCATTATCATTAGCATTTCAGTGGAGAGTTTTAGTGTCACTTGATGGAGGAAAAAAAGTTGAACATAATTGTATTAGTATTGGCTTCAAATGAGAGTTTTAGGGCAGGATAGTGTCATTGTTGTAGTATTTCATCGGTGTTGGTTTAAATGTAGAGTTTTAGTGTCCCGTTCTTAATGCTGATTCAGAGTTTTATCAGTTTGGGTGTGAACTGAAAGTTTTAGTGATACAGTTGCAGAGTGATACAGATCCAGGGTGATAAAGATGCAGTGGGATACAGAGACAGAGTGATACAGATACAGAGTGTGTGCAGAGAGTCACACAACGGGCCAATGTTCTGTTGAAATAATCTACACAGGCTCCAACAGTGTCACTTTCGGCTCCACGGGCCTTGGGAATGTTTGTATCCACGGAGCTTTGTCATTCACACCCATCCTGCCTGGAAAATACAAGGGCGGGGTGCGGACAAAGATTTTCTTGTACCCAAGGACGCATATCATTACAGGCTGTGTGTGTGTGTGTGTGTGTGTGGCCTTGTCCTACTCTGTTCATGAAAACGTACACTGACTTGTTGGTTAATGTTGACACACATCAGCATTTTTCAAACTGTTACTCCTTTATTGAAACCATTTTTACGCGCACAATGGCCGCGCGTAAAAGTGACGCTACCAAACAAATATGGCAGCGATACCAAATATTTCCTTTCCAAAAAGTGACAATAAAAGCGAACAGCGAAGAAATATGAATTCTCCTCACAAAATGATCACAATATGTTTTTCTTTCTCCCTCGCCTACAGATCCAAAACACCAAAAAACAACAACAACAAAACTCATCCAGGTCGTCATGAGCATGGAAACAGCAAAATCAATAACGCTAAAAAAACAGGTAAAGAACAACCTCTGCTCCTTTTGATCAACGCATCAACTCTTCATCAAATGTATTATTTACGCACTTCAGCAAATTCAATATTAAATTTTAAGAAGAATATATACTTTACAAGGCCGTAAAGACCACATTTATTTCATTTACGCACGCAAGTTACGCGCGGGGCTGAAACATCATTTCACCCTTTATCCTGTTCATTTTACTTTATAGAAAGGGTCATAACCTATTGTAATATCACACACACACACACACACACACACACACACACACACACACACACGGGAATACACAACCACTGTACCACTGTACGCATGTAAACTACTGAAAGCGGACAGCCACAACATGAGGATACAGCACGTAGCCTGTATGCGTGTGCGCCATCAACCTATACACACACACACACACACACACTCACACACACAAACACACACACACACACACACACACACACACACGCGGACGCACGCGCCTGACTCCATCAGTATGGAGTGACGCCACCATCACATGCCCCCGGTCCAGTCACAACAACGAATAGTTAAAATATCTCAAATACACCGGAGAACCAAACACTCAGCGAGCGCGTTAATACAGCAGCATGCACGAGAGTGAGTGAGTGACATGGTAATTACACTGCGCGCTCTCTCTCTCTCTCTGTACCCCCCTCTCCTCCTCTCCCTCTCTCTCTCTCTCTCTCTCTCTACTTAGCCTCCACTTACAGCAGCTTGGAAACACAACTTACTGTGCGTCATGGCTTTCACTCCACCGGTTCCTCGACGTCCATAACGGTACAAACCGGAGTTGCTGGGCTCCGTGTGTGAACCAGAGCAGGGACAGCGGCCGGTAGTAGTGGCCTGCTCTCTCTCTCCCTCTCCTCTCTTTCTCTCTCTCTCTCTCTCTCTCCTGCTCTCTCTACTTTACTGACCCCTTTAGGATCCCTGCGAAGCCGTTAAACCGTCACTTGCTTTCTAGAATGTGAAATATATAGTACATTGTCAACTCCCCAAAACCATAAAACTAACTTTATGGACCCACGTGACCACCGGAGAGCCAGTGAGAGGTATCAGTCTGAGGCCCGGCCTGATCTTTACGAGCCAACTTGGAGATAAAAACCCTCATCCGTTTGACATGTAAATGTCAAAGCTGGCTTCTTTTTTTATAGTAGTGGAGTAGTGTAGTTTGGCCCAAAGGGGATGAGGAGGTGGGGTGGGGGGCAGCTTTAAAAAATATCTTAACACACAACAGAGGAGCAGGAGATAGCGGCTGTGTCCAGATGAGGCTCGTAGCAGGACAGAGAGCAGTGAAGCCCGGCCGGGTCCAGCAGCGTCAGCCGGTGAGTTTCAAAGTTCAGCTGCTTGTTTACTGTTGGAAAGTGGGAGCGAGTAAACTCATTTGAACGGGAGTGGCCTCCGTTTGGACGGAAAAGAGAGCTCGTTAGAGAAAAGTGACCAATTTGTTCGCTGCAGATAATTTGTTGTCTTGTCAAAGTTGGTGAGCGAGATGGAAAAAGGCCTGCGCGTGTGCGCGCGCGCGCGCGTGTGTGTGTGTGTGCCCGGGTCTGGCGTGTTTTGTGCTGCTTGTTGTTTCTGTTGGTGCAGATCATAAGCTGCGCTGTGATGCTGCTGATGTTCAGAGTGTCACGTTGGAAAGTGACGTTTCGGCCTCTGATGCGCTTTTGTATTGGAAGCGCGGACGCGTCTTTACGCATAATGCGCACTTCTAGCCTCCAACACTTCAGTTTCCTCACTTTTTACTGCAACTCTGTTTGTGCATCTCAGACTGCTGGCTGGAAGCGACAGCTTGTTACTAATGTAACTGTAAAAATTGTTACATTAGTTACAGAAAATGTTACATTAGTAAC
>NW_027281773.1:0-257500 GCF_046629955.1 Centroberyx affinis
AGAGGTATAATAGAAGAGAATAACAGATTGGTGCCACTTAGATTTGTAATGTAACAAAATAAATAGTTATCTAGAGAATTCAAGCAGCAAACAGGAAGATGAGTATGTGCGTAGTGACAGCACAGCATGCAAAGCAGTAAAAAAAAAAGGATAAACAGATAGAAACAAAGTGCATAAAGGAAGACAGAGATAAATAGACACAAAGGGCGAATTAGCCAAAACCCAAGTTTGTATGTATGTGTGTGTATGTGAGGATCGTCTGTTCAGCGGTGCATGAATACTGGGTGACTGGGAGGTTGATTCGACATACAGAGGCCAGACAATACTGTACCCATGGCGGCGACATCTTGAGCTGTCACGGCCTGTTAGCCAAAGCAGGCGTGAGGACGGGCCGCGCTCGTCTGGGAGCGCTTTGTTACGCTAAACGCACAGGAATAAGTGATGCAGTCTTAGACACACACACACACACACACACACACACACACACACACACACAAACACATTGCTAAGTACTTATTTGAAGTGGATGGATACACAAGATCTCAAAATGGTATAATGACAAACATAGAAAACAAAAGTTACAATACTACTGCTAGTAAAAAGTAATCCTGACCCTTCAACCCTCCCTCTTCAATTACCTTCCTTCTTCATTGTATGAATTTTGCTGATGCTCTAATAATTACAACAGTAAAATAAGCTTACATTTCTATATCACCAACATTATAAGCAGCACTAGTAAGGAGTGCAATCTCAGATCCATAGTGCCATGACAATATTCCTGTGATTGCATAATGATCATAAACAGGGAAGAGCTAGGAAAAGAAATAGAACAAGAGTTAAGAGAGACTGACAGTTTTTTTCATTGTCTCTTTATCCTTTGGCACTCTCTCCTCTTATCTCCCTGATGGCTGCTTCATGTAGTGGCGGAGGTGAAAGTGGGTCACCTCCATGACCCCGCCAGTGTCAGCTCCATCACCCCCATACTGTCAGCTCCGTTACACTTCCTGGCAGGCCTGGCCCATCACCTCCAGCTGCTAGCTATTGTGTCCTGTTCCCAGGGGTGGCCACCCAGGGGAGCATCTTTAATTGGGAAGTTCTACCGTCCCAACAGAGGATGCAGTTTGTCTGGATGCAAGCATGCATGCAGACACACTAATATAGACACACACACACACACACACACAAAGAGACTACATGTGCCTCAAGAGCACCCATACACGCATGTAATGCATGCATCACACTCTCGTGCACACACACCAACCCAGCCCTCAAATATACACATAATAAACCAGCAATGAAATAACACTGCAACTTTCTACTTAGAGATAAGCTAATATGGGAGACAAATGTCACTGAGGATAACTAATGGGCTATATGACAGGTTATTTATGCCTTAGTGATAGATAGCCATATAGCTCATGGCTATCACACACACATAAGCTTTTCTATCGAGGGTCATCCAGCTCTGGCCTGAGGACCCCCGCCACCACTCTAAAGGCCAAAGGTCTCTGGGGTCACAACACCACAATCTGTGTTGAGGAGGCACCGAACAGCCAGCAAAACAGAGACACACACACAAATATGCATGCACACTTGCATGCACAGAGACAGACGGCACAGATCACACAATTACAAGGGGATGCAAATCACCTAATGAGAAGGGACAAAGCCCGGCTTGGAAAAGCTTCGACACGCGTCTCGTGAGTCTCTGGCACAGTGACACAAAGTACGTCACTATTTCCCACAAACTGTTCAGGTGACTTTGACGACATTTAGAAGCGGTGATGAGGCCAATACTGAAACCCGCTATTTTTCCACCCATATCAGCTGATACCAAAACGCCGATATGCATGTTTGTAAGAACCTTAGTACAAATGCAGGTACAAAATAGGATAAGCTTTTCAGACATGCCTATCTTCAGATAATTACTTTTTCAACAAAAGACCATGTTAGTTTTATTCTGTTGCTATTTGACAGTTGTAGTGACACACAAGTGACAAAAAAGGTCACAAAAATGCCAATTCCACAATCCACCAAATATCAGCAGTAAAAATAATATATCTTCCGATATATCGGTGCATCCCTAATAAACACCACCATCATTACTATAGCAATACAGCAAGGCAATATTGTGTTAGTCCTGCTAAGTCTTACTAAGAGGCTCACAGACAAACCTAAAGCCAGTAGACGGCGACCTGAGTAGTCCAGCTCTAAAGCTAAAGGCAAGACCTCGATAATCACAGTGCCATTCAGTTCAAACGCCTACTGAATCCAATTGAAAGAGAACAGAGCTAAGTGCCATCTTGGCACAAGTATGTAGCAGACATACATGAAGCTATTAGCGTCTTCAGGTTTGGCAGTACATCATTTCTCCAAGTAAAACCTGCAGCATGTCTGTTCTTTTTTCTTTTTTTCCCAAAAACACAATCACTACAAACTCCACAACTTTGTGCTAACAACTCCATAACGACAGATGCGTTCCGCTCTCTACCTTTGCCGTCCTGGTAGGTGTGCGTTTGTCCCGGTGAGCCCTTGGCGACGGGTCCCAGCAGCGGTTTGGGTGTCCAGAGAGAGTCCTGTCTCTGGTGGACCTTGGACACAGAGAGCAGGCGTTTGCGCAGGCAGCCCTCCGGCCTGGCGGGCCTGGGGCTGGGGAAGGCCTCGGGCTGCAGGCTGTTCCCCATCTTGCTGGCAGGCTGGCAGGAGCGCGGGCTTCGCTTCTCGCCAGGGGGGTCCTCATAGCAGGCCCTGTGCCAGCAGCGGACCACCGGCTCCGAGGAGAGGCAGTGCACGTATGTGATCATCCCCAGCTAAGACCTAAGACCACCCCCCTTCCCTTGCTCTATCCCGGACCAAAGCCCCCCACCTCCTTCTCTGTATCTCTACCCTCGCACGACCCTCTCTCTCTCTCTCTCTCTCTCTCTCTCTGGGCCCTCCCCTTGAGGTGGTGGGCTGGGGGGGGGAGATTGAGAGGGCTGTGTATGTGTGTGTGTGTGTGTGTGTGTGTGTGACCTCCCCCTTGCTCTCCCTCCCTTGCTCCCAGACCCTCAATAGGCCTCCCCTTGCTCCCCTCCCTCCTTCTCTCTCTGGGAAGATGGGACGGGGGTTTGGAGGTTTTTGCAACCCACAGGGGACCCAATCCCCCCCTCTGTCTCCTCCTCTCTCTCCTCCTACTGTTTTTTGTCCTTCCTCTCTCTCTCTCAGGGGATCCTATTGACTTGCATTGATTTGCTTGACAAAGGGAGGCTGTACGCAGTGTTGGATTACAAGATCCAACTCCAGAACAAACATCCCAAAAAAATATTGCGGCGTGAAGCGATCAAAAAAAAAAAACCCTGCACGACTCCTAATCGCATGCCTGGCTGAAACCCTGGTGCAGAAGTTTCATCTTGAAAAAACAAGAGTTCCAAATCCCAAAGGACAACCACAAGAAACTTCACGAATATTGCAAAGATGTGAAAATAAAGTTTGAAAACAAAGGGCAGTGCCTTATTGGAAATACCTGTGGTTAGAACATGTTATTTCTCATACTGAGCTATGCTCTAAATTGCCCAAATAGCATCCACCACAAATTCTGTGTAGGCTAATCCGCAAAAAGTCAAGACCCCATCGCATGCATACAACAAGAGCGTGTAGGTCCAAAGAGTAGTGAGAATCTCAGTCAGTAACTAAAGCATGGGAGTGAAAAAAAATCCATTGTCGTCCTAAGAAAAGTCTGCAGAGAGCATCCCTTCCTCCTTCTCCCTCCGTTACAGAGTACCGACATTGTCCAGTGGCATCCACATGGCTTCTCCTCTCAACTCCTCCTCCCCCTGTCCTCTCCTCCTCTACGCTGCTTTTCTAATCTGTAAACCCAGATTATCCAGCCTCCAGCCCTAGTTCCTGACTGTGGCAGGCACACACACATACAGAAGCCACGCAGATGGACACCAGGCTGTAGATAATTAACTACATCACCTCCGGTGTTCAAGAAGTTCAAGAAGACTTGGTGTGAATGTGTCAGCTGGTCACCTCACATGACGCAAACGCATACATATGGTGTAGAAAGCTGCATGCGTGCCAAATATCAAATGACAGCCTCAGGCTCACCTTCACTTGCTCGCTGTTAAGCAAGCTTCACCAAAGTGCATAGATCCAGTTCATAATATACATAATATGACACTTGGAAGTGCAACACACCCAGAGAAGATGCGTTTCAAAACTTTGACAGATTTAGTTGAAGTTGAAGGTACAGAGGAGCACAACGTGCAGCGCAGATGGACAGATGGGCAGAGAGGTAAAACCTGACAGATTGACACAGACAGATGTAAGTGGTAGATTCAGGAGACAGGTAGATAAAAAGATAGGTAAGCAGGCAAACGAGTAGAGAAACGACGGGATAGGCCCCGATTAACACACTGGCTATGAGTACTGACAAGTGGTGACAACTTTAGACTACAGTACCAGGTGTGTGTGCGTGTGTGAATGTGTGTGTGTGTGTATGTGCGTGCGTGCGTGCGTGCGTGTGTGTATGATCCCTAATCAGCTTGGCTGTGAGGTAGGCTAAGCTTATTGATATGCCCAGATAATGGGCTGGTGACCAGTAGAGGATAGGACAGGACTAGAACACTGGATAATACATTGATGGCCCATTAGCCAACGAAACTGGCTTAATAAAGCCTCTAGGTAGACATGCAGCACACATTCAGTATATGTAGTTGAATTAAAAAGCGTAAAAAAAAATTAAAAAAAACATGTCTCCCTCTGGTGGTGGCCCACACCTGCGCCACACACACACAAGTGCGCATCTAAAACATTCCAAAAGTACACCCATACATCCTGAGATAAAGAGAGTTAGGCAATGCAAGTTTTGGGCTGTGTTTATGTGTGTATGTGTGTGTGCATGTGTGGGTGTGTTATCCTGCCAAAGCCTCAACAGATAGCCAGGGGCTCAAACAGCCATTACCGATGGTTATCATTTCCACAGCACGGTCAGTCAGCCAACACACAAGCTGATTACAAGCCAAAACCACTACACACACACACACACACACAAACCCAAACAACAGAATGGACAAACCACTACACACATACACACATAGCACAATGCACAAGCCAAAAGATTCTTACCCCAACCTAAAGTGCATTTAACATTGTTGTTGCCCTAAATCCATATATGCACATACACACACACACAGAGTGGGTCATCCGGTTCACACAGAGAGAAACATCAGGGGGTGTGAAGCGATGCGGACACACACGCACATTAATGGCATCATCAACACAACAGGGGGTGTTCTTACACTGACACACAGACACACACATGCATTATTGTCACTTCACAGGTATGTGTGTGTCTGGTGGTGGCAGTGGTGGGTTTATATAGGAGGGTGTATGCGCACACACACACACACACAGTGTATGCCCAGCATGCGTGGCGGTCAGTCTCTCACAGCCCACTACCCCCGAATGGGGATTATGACTGGTCAGGTGGTGTGTATGTGTGTGTGTGTGTGTGTGTGACAGTGTGTGTGTGTGCACCCAGTTTAACAACAATGCTACTGCTGCCACGCCGGGTTCAAGTTGGGACTGTGCTTATCGTATGTGTGTGTGTGTGTGTATGTGTATGAAAGTACATGTGTATTTACATGCTCGTGTGTGTATACATTCACATACATTTGTATATGTGTGTGTGTGTGTGTGCGCGTGTGTGTGTGTGTGTGTGTGTGTGTGTGTGTGTGTGTGTGGGTGGGGGTACTGAGGCGGAAGGCTTTTGGAAAGAGACAATGGTAACCATGGATACGTATAAGTCTGAATGGAGTGAGAGGAGCACCTGCATGCTGTGTTTGTCTTCTGTCTGGGGAAGTCATCCACTTGTCCACAGGGAGTCGGCCATTGTCTTTCCAAACTTCACCCAAAACAAAACTTTGCCAGCATTGTCCCTGGAAACATCAGAGCTTGTCGCTGTTCTCCCAAGAAACTTTGAACTGCAGAACTGTCTTCATTGTCTTCAAACTAAAAATAAAATCCCTTTACTAAAAATTTAAACAAAAAAACAACAAAAAAACCTTGTCAGCAAGCCATTGTTTTGTAAACTCTTTTCACAAGACATAGAAGGCTCTCTGGAGTCCTGACAGAGTCCATTCACAGTCAATGCAACTTCTCCATCCATTGTCCATCCATCAAGAGAGAGCTCGAGAGCTCCTCCTCTCTTGGAAGAGTTAGACTTGTTGCCAGATAGGGAGCTGAGGTCAACATCACATCCTGTATTTTTCCTTAGACTGGCATTCTAATTTATGACACTAACATTTTTCACAAAACGACAACATACACCCGACATACTTTGGGTGGAAAACTCCACCCGGAAGAAAACTAGTGTTACTTCAACACACAAGTAAAGACTTCAGATAGACCTAGCAATTATCAAATTGGCAAGCAATCTCGGAACAACATCTACAACAACTTTTTGAATTTACCAGGGAAGTTAGCTAGCTTACAAGCTAGTTAGCTAGTTAGCTACATAGGCCAGGTTCTGGTAGCTAGCTAGTAGACCAAATATATTACCTTAAATACACAACAGTAGGGCATAGCTGTGCTGTACTCTCTCTTTCAGGTACAGTTTCCCGTCTTGAGTGTGACATAAATTCAAAATAGCCACGCGTGACTAAGGTCTATTGTTGATGAAGTAGAGTGACTTTACATAGGCCTATAGAAGATTTATTCCATTGTCTACTTATATCAAGGTGTAATATCTATGCACTGGAATGGCTAATGCGTATTGACATCTCAATATCTAGCCATGTTGTGTCATTTCACCATGATTGTTGAACAAAGTTGTTAGAAAATAGTTTAGAAAATTGATTTAAGATGGTGAGATTCTGCCAGCCTTTCACCAGAATTTAAAGTGGTTTTGAAAGCCAGCTACCCTACAATGACAGTGTCTATTCTGCTGTTGGCATTTCAACACGTCTCTCCTCTCCTGTCCTGTCCTTTCTTCCCCTCCATTGGAGATGAGCAGCCTGCCACTTCTCGTGTGAGAACATCCATCAACACTCCTACCCACAAGGCCAGAGGGCAGGTAGGGGGTCAGCCTGGGGTCAAGAGGTCACAGTCCCTCCAGGCAAACCACACAGGTGCATGGGATATTGAAGGACTGTCCTCTTACAAGTTCAAATAGGTTAACAAGGGGGGAAACTAAATGGACTTGCTAAAAAAAGGTTGACAACTTGTTTCTTATTTATCCATGATTCTGAAAACGAGCAGCATCTCTGATTTTGATTTTAGCTACATTCCCCAACATCAAGAAACATACTTGTCTGATCGAGTCACACAATTATTCACTATGGGCCATGAAAACATGGCCAAGTGAATTTCTCTTTGTGTATGTATACTAATGAACAAGTAGATGAATGAGTAGATGTAGATACCACAGTTAGGGCTGCACAATTAAAGATTTATAATCGTATATCACAATTTTAGTTTCCACAATTAATAATGGTTGAGTTGATTAATGTTGGCAGTTCAATTGTCCAGATGTTGATATAAGAGGCAAAAAAGTGCAATAACAATCACAATATCATTTTAGCCATAACTGAATTGCCCTATCCACAGTCCATGTGTTGTTGTGTAGGCATAGGCTGTGAGAATCCTCAGTGAAATGCCATGACAGAGTTGAGGTTAAATATAGGTTTAGACATACAACTATGTGGGTCGCTGCCCTCTAGGCCAAATCTAACATGGCTGCCCCAGAGAGGGACGGCACCAAGCCCCTGCTGCCTTCCCAAGAGTCCGTGGCACTCACACACACACATTCCTGGAATTCAGTTCACACACATATGTGCTGGTTGCACACACATGAGTGTGCATATACTGATGCAGACAGTCACAAAACTCTCTACACATTAAATATTTCTTTACATCAAAGAATGAATGCATGCACTGGAAGACACATGTTCAAAATCAGCACACGACTGCATGACACACACACATACACACACACGCCAGGCTGGGATTTACAGGCCAGCCAGTGAGGATACTGTGTTCAAACTCTAATTTCCAGTTGAAATAATCCCATACAACTCAAGGCGTTCACAGTGCTTAGATAGTTATACCTTGGTCTAAATGATAGAATGCAGCTAATCTATTAAAGGCAAACAAAAAACAAAGTTCGATCATTAAATAAGCCTTGTGATGTCTGACACTACAACCCAATTACACAAAACAACTCAACTTTTTCATGCTGGATGCCAGTTTAGGCTAATCCGTACAGCCCGTTAGCAGTGACTCAGAAAGAGATTCCTCAACAACAGGGCATCTGGGTACTGCTGGATCGGCACATCTGCCCTCCCCCTCGACCGCTGGCCATAACTGAAACATCTGGAGCCGCTGTAATGCTCGCACATCCGAGTGAACTGCAATCAGAGTGGTTGAAAACAAAACCAGGGAAGATTGGACCAAGTTCCAGTCAGCCAAAGCCATGTTCTTCCAGATTGGACATGACCCGAGCTGCCCTTAACGAGGAGATCGGATGAACTCTGAGCAAGATGTTTGCTTGACGGGGCTTACGTTCACTAACATGAGCAGCCATGTTGCATTTCTACACCCCATACCGCTGCAGGAAACCTCCAATTTGAGCGAGAACAAGGTCTCCAAAATCCATCCCGTTCATTCCAACTAATCCCTACTCAACCTCCTCCAATGTCCACTTTCTGGGTTAACATATTCCACTGGAATGGGGCTCAAGTGCAGAAATAACTTATGTAACGTTCCCAACAAGCCACGCCAAAAGCTGGTCTGGCCAGCTAACTAAGAGCTTACACTAAAATGCAGGGATTTGCTCGGGGGGGTGTGAGCTTGGTCAAAACAGATGAGAATCCACAGCTGAACGTGGAGGAACATGGCCTGAAAATGTGTCACATCTGTCCCAGAACTGGCAACCCAGACTGAGGGGGCTGTTTGTTTCAATCAGAACACAAGTAGAGATGATTCTATAACTGGCAATCTAGAGTAGTCTGTTGGTTGCTTCACAGTAGGTGACACACAGTAGGTGGGTGAATTTGTCATGTTTGTAGAAACTGGCAACCCACACTGGTAGAGGCTCTTGTCTTCAACTGCAGCAGATGTCATTGGAGGAGGGATTTATGGTAGAATTGTCTATTATTTGATCTGGGAATGACAACCCAGTCTAAAAGCCCAGTGGGTTTGATCATGACTTTGGTTACAAAATATGCACAAATTTTGGCCTTTGGTTAACCCACCGAGAAGAGAAGATTGGTACTAATTTACTTTTTGTACATCCAGTATTAAGTCTGCTAGAGTGCATATGCCAACATTTAAACACTACTTGTTTAGAGGACAGTATGAGCTTCCATCATCTCTAAAGTAAGGAAATGGACCTTCCTGCAACTGTAAAGCTGGTTGGTTGGTCAGGTTTCAGGATACAAATGTAAACCTGGCAAAATGTAAAATCAGTAAATCTGAAAAAACAATTTAGTCTTCTGAACAACTCTCACTTATGTTTCTATCCAATGCTAAATCAGTCCACAGTCAGATAGTATAGAAACTGCAGAGCTGACAAAATAAATGACTGCGCCCAGCTGATGAACTGAGTGTTTGCCACAAATAGTTTTAGTGTTGACTTTATATTACCTCATTTCTGGAAGCCATAAATCTCCAGGCTACAGAATGAGAAAATACTGTGGTTTTGCCAGAAGGACAATTTCCTCACTTGTGAGATGATTGTAGCTCGTACTATCCACTAACAGGCAGTTTAGCACTAACCTTTTGTCCCACAACTACGGTAGGTTCAGGCTTCCTAATTTCCTACACATTTTCCATAGACTTCCATACTTTTTTGAGACCTTAAGTTCTTTCTGCAGGTCTGCATTTGAAGAGTCTGGTCAGTGTTCAATAAGATGTAGGCTGATCAATATCTGTGAACCAAGCCAAATCAGATTGAGATAATTCTTCACAACAATTAATAGCACAATATGTTAAATAACAGTGGGTTTACAACTCTAATAAATGCATAGTTAATATGAATAAGGAGCAATATTTTACTTTACTATACTTTCCCAAACTTTTCAAGGTTATTATCATATTAATTTTCCATTTTCCAGACATCCATAGGAACTCTGTAGGTATAAGTCTTCCCTTTTCTACATTTTTAATTTAAGATAATAGTCCATGATAGGTGAATATGTTTACACACAGGGGCCATGATGTTCTTACATCAGTGCATCAATATGCATTTCTCAACTGAGGGGACCAAAACTGATAGGAAACAGCTGGATGTAAACCTCTGCCAACACCATTGCTGTTAGTTATCCTGCGTGTCAACAGCATTATGTATCCTAGCAATCGGTTGTGTGTCTCCATCCTCCATCTCTAGTTAATTGTGCAGTCAGTGTGTCTCCATATGTGTGTGTATCTGTGTGCGTAACTGCAAGAGTGAAAGAGAAAAACAAAGAGTGAGAGAGGAGCTAGAGTGACATACAGACAGGCATTGAGCATATAACATTGTTCAGAGTGTGTAAGAACAGAGAGAAGAGAAGACAAAATGAAATGTACCCAGAGGAGAAAGAGAAATCAGTTTTTCCCCTTTCTCTCTCTTTAACTGGTCAGTCAAGTAATAGCCAACACATGGCTTCACTCTGCAGGACAGCAGCACAGCAACTGCTGCCTCGCCAGCTGTTACTGTGGACAACGCACACACACACACACACACACACACACACACACACACACACACACACACACACACACACACACACACACACACCACTCTACACATCACTCGTCTCCACTTAAACACACTCTCCAGTCTGAGAAAACAAAATATATTCAAACTAGCCTACATATAGCGAGCTAAACGTAGAGGCATTTAAACATATGTACCTTCACATTTTCCACCAGACACAAAAAAGAGAGACAGTCACAGTGCAACTGAGAAGAAGAGAGATTAAGAATGAAAATAAGCAGAAGACAGAAAAGGGGGAGGTAGGATGAAAAGCAGAGAACCTGAACTGGTCAGAGAGAAAGAAAAAAAGAAAGAAACGAACAAAGACAGAAAGAAAGAACTTTTCCTCCACTAAAGACAAAAGAAACAGGAGGAAGGATATTGTGTAGAGGAAGCCGCTGTGACAGAGATGATTTTCCATCCGGAGGAGAGAGATGGGGTTAAACTTCTCTTTGTCTCAGAAACTCTGGGCGAAAAGTCCCAGACACACACACACACACACACACTTACCTTTTAGGCAGAACATGGCTCTTCCTTTACTTCCACATACATCCACAGTGAGCAGATACCGATTCCTCTCTCACTGTCTTTTCACTATTTCCTTCTTTTTCTCTTTCTTCCTCCTCTCCCTCTCTCTCTACCCCGCTCGGTCAAAGCGCTTGCACGCAGACACACGTATCCTGACACTTACTCACACTCCTCTCTCTCTTTGCCTCTCGCCCCATCTCCCTCTCTCTCTCTAGTCTCACATACACGCACACACACTCTGAGTGGCAGCTAGCCAACGTGTGCACCGCAGGAAACTGCTTTGCGACCCCCCCTCCAACTCTCCTTCCTCCCAGCTCTCTCTCTCTCTCTCTCTCTCTGTAAGTCTCTCTACCACTCTGACAATCCCACCATCTCTCCGCCCCATCAGTGTTAAGAGGTAGGGAGCCAGAAGCCCAGCCTAGCTAACTCACAAAGCTGCTGTCATCCCCAAGCCCCTTGATTGGTCTTCTTAACACAGATACACCCCCCAACCACACACACACACACACACACACACACACACACACACACACGTATGTGTGCACACACACAAAGACAAATTTCACATGAATATATGCAGACCTATACACTCATTGGGGAAGGCAAAAACAAATACAAAATTACACAGATACACACACACACAAACACACACACACACAGGGAACGTGAGCCTGCGGAGGATTGTGATTGTAGTGAATTTGGGCAGTCAGCAGTTCAGAGTGAGGCAGGGGGCCCCGGCTTGAGGCCGATCCATTGTGCCCTGATCAAATATAATCGCTTTAATCCCCACGATTCAACTGTTTGTTATCAGAGGCAGCCACGGGCTCTGTGCATCCCAAACCCTCCACGCTGGCCACTCTGAATGACCAGCCGCGTCACATGAGAGACAGAATTACTGACTCACTCACTCGCTGTGGAAACAATATCTGAGATGGACCAAGTCAAAACACCCTTTACATTTAGGCATTTAGCTGACGCTCCTAGTGCAACAGTAGAGAAAGCTTCAGTTCCTAGATCACCAACATTACAAGCAACAAAGGTCAGGACCTTAGTGCCCTTATAGCATTCCTGTGACCATAAAACTGTCATGTAAGAGCGAAATGAGAGAAGAAATAGAACAAGAGCTCAGGAGAGATATAAAGGGATTTTTTTGTAGTTCAGTAGCAACCCATGATGCTTTTCCATATGTCTTGTAGCTTGAAGCCTTCCATCTCATACTTTGAAGGGATAATTACCAAGGGCCAATCAATACAGTAAAGTATCCTTTAAGAGGCTCGTAAGGTGTCAAAAACCAAAGACAATGACAATAGAGAGTGAAAGTGCATGCCAACATAAAGTTTGGCTTACTCCGGACTGGATAGCTGAATACAAAATGCCATTGATTTCCAATGAGGCTCTGTAATGGCTTTCTCTCAGACTGCAAAAACACAGTTAGTTACTGAGACTAACAGCTTAAAGGTAAAAACCACTCAAACCTCATTACAGAGGCTGTAATTCAGGACCAATAAACTGGGATCAGAAATAGCCGTGCTTAGAAGCTCATGGTGTTTCCTTTAGCTCCTAAACTAACAGATCATGGGTGACATAAAACTCTTCATTAGGTCTGTTAGTCTGACATGGCTACATATGTGTAGGTTTGGAAGCAACCCTTTGGCAGGTAGGACACCAGCAACTTTTGGAAGGGGTACAGTGTGTATAATGCTCATAGAGGAATAAGAGCAGAAACCAATGCTTCCAAAAGACCAAATGACACCATTAACATCACAGTAATGTGTGTTAATCTGTGTCAGGCTATGATTTCATCTTTGAGTGCATTGCAAGGTTTTAAACTTCTGTTTATCAAAAAAATCTACTGACAGAGTTTATGTGTGTATGTGTATGTGTGTGTATGTGTGTTACTTATGTGTTAATCCCATCCTGGTGCGGGTTGCAGGCTATGACACGTCTGCCCCGACCAGATGCCACCAATTACTGGCTGACTGATGTGTGCGTGCGTGTGTGTGTGTGTGAGACGGGGCGCCCTTCTGCAAGAGTGAGTGAGTGAAATGAGAACGCCACAAAAACACAACCCTGGAAATAATCAACAATTAAAAACACACGCAAAAGCCCAGAATAGCCCCACCACCTAACCAGACAATAAAATCTGACTTTTCCAGGCGTCTACCTTAATTGGATACTGCTTCATTCAAAATGGCCGCTAACATACGCCATAAAACCCTTGGCTCTGAGCGAACACTTCAGTCCTTCATTCCTTGAGGTCTGCCTTAATCACTGCTCTCACACAGCTACATTGGTATTGGTGGAATTTCTCCCCTCTTCCAATTCAAACATGTTTAGATCAGTGGTAAAGTAGAGGTCAGAGGTCAGGGTGAAGGATTTAATGTCTTGCTCATGGACACTTCAGCAGGGCAAATGCTTGCAAACACAGGGCCTGTTGTTCTTCTGTAAAATACATTATTTTCTATGGATAAAACACAATCATACGGCTCACATCACGTCACGTTAGCTATCAACAAAGACAATATCTTATCTTAAACCTCAGTCAGTAACTCACTGTACAGTACATCTGCTGCCAAACCCAGTATAGCACAAACACAGTGTAATGTTACTGTGTAGAGTTTAGCGTCACTACAAGATAAGACTATGCGTAACACACGCAGATAAGAGCTAAGGTAGTTTTAGCCAACATAATGCTTTGTTAATACTGACAGTCAGTTACACAAAGAGAAAGTACCTGGAATTGGAATATCTGACCCAACCAGG
This sequence comes from Centroberyx affinis, assembly GCF_046629955.1. Classification (NCBI taxonomy): domain Eukaryota; kingdom Metazoa; phylum Chordata; class Actinopteri; order Beryciformes; family Berycidae; genus Centroberyx; species Centroberyx affinis. Next base: position 14,009 of record NW_027281773.1, read on the forward strand.
CCTCTCATGTAAAACAGATTTAATCTTGGGATGAGAAACTGTCAAATTGGTGTAAATAAATAGAAAATCTCAGCGGGTACACCATACAGGAAAAACTGATTTGATTTGTTTTTTTCTTTCATACGACATCATCAGATCTCCAGTATATGTGGAGAGGCGGATTATAAACTCTCACCTCTGAGTTACTCCCTGGCTTGTGTTGGGACAACAACAGGACAACATCCTATCAACGTAAGCCTTGGCCCTCTATCCCCTACAAACTGAAATCATGTTCGCAATATAATCGTTTGGGTTTTTTTCTCTCTATCTCCCCTTCTCATAATCGCGTTAGGGCATTCATGGATTACCTCCCATAATAAAAAGGTAATAGGATAGCATACAGGAACATACAAAATGTGCTGATTGGCGGTGGATTATGCAAGTCAGACGTGTGGCTTTTAGGGGAAAAGCTTCAGTTTCGGTGGGGAAAAAAAGTGGTAATGTGCTTAAATAAAACAGGACTGCGATCTGTTGTAGGCTTTGTAGGGGTTTTAGTTAGTGGCGTAAGTCTGATCTGGGATCAGCTGCTGGAGAGGTAGAGAGGAGGTTATGTGGGTCAGAGAGAAAGAGATGTGACTTACCTGAATATGAGTCCCACATCATCATTGTCAGCACATAGGAGAGAGAGAGAGAGAGAGAGAGAGAGAGAGAGAGAGAGAGAGAGAGAGAGAGAAAGTTGATTAGAAACAGTGTAACAGCACTAGCAATATGACACAAAATGGAATATCTTTCGTGTAAGATGGCCCCAATGAAATGTGTGCATGTGTATGTAAGCATGCATAGGCATGTTTATGTGTGTGTGCATGTGTTCGTGTGTGTGCACGTGTGATTATGTATGTGTTTGTACGCCCTGGGCTGTAGGCCACCTCACCAGATTTCTTTTAATGAGGCCTCGCTGGTTTAAACATCGCATCATTCCCCCCTCTACAGCGAATTATCATCTGCTAATCTGGAATTACACACAAACTACATGATGATAATGACTGTCTCTGTATTCCTGTGTGTGTGTGTGTGTGTGCGCGTGTGTGTGGAATGTGTGTGTAAGTGTGCCCAACCCCAAAACCAAAGAGACGCTCCAAAAGAGACTGTTACGCAACACTGTGGTCTCATCTCAATCCTCTCAAATTTCACTAAGCATCTCACACAGACAAATATGCCAAAAAGCCTTTCATACAACCTAAATTCATAAACACCACATTAATGTCATTTTATAATGTGGGACAAAAACGCGCCATCGGTCTGCCAATGTATGGTTAATATTTAGGTCAGTATGTTTTGCCCTAAATAAGGTAATTGAATGTTGATGCAAAAAAAGACAGACAACCACTACACACACAGATACACACATGCATATAAACACATAATACACACAGAGAGAAAGTCCACATTACTAAACACTAAATCCCTAAATCTACCCTCCTATATGTTAACATGGTACACTCATATTTGCCAGTAACGAAAATCTCAGTAAATCAGAATCAGAGTCACCAAGTTCATTTACTTATACTGGATATTTCCCTTGGTAACTTGGTGTAAGCAACATAAAAACAGTAGCAAACAAGCTGCAAAGTAACCATGTAAAGCCCAGATTCCCGGCTACCATATAGGCTAGACAGGGATTCAGACTCATTCCCTCATGTCCCAAAGCAGATAGAGGCTAAGGGGCTTTAGCAGCCTGGCCGCGGCCCGACTGTCCAATCTTTTTCTTGACACGGCCTTCCAGAGCAGCCGACATGCCCACTCCCTGATTGATTCAGACACACATCTATGTAAACCTAGTGGGTAATCTATAGGGTTGATTGAGGAGATTGATCAGGTCATTTTGTGTTTGTGTGTGTGTGTGACAGAGAGAGAGAGAGAGGGAGGAAGAAGCAGAGAGAGAGAGAGAGAGAGAGAGAGAGAGAGAGAGAGAGAGAGAGAGAGAGAGAGAGAGAGTTCAAATTATGGATGCTGGAGAGGTAGACACAATCGCAGAGATGGACAAAAGGTGTGGGGTTAAATGGGAAGAACAAACAGATGATAGAGCAGAATGCTAATGCAATCATCACCTCCTCACCATTAGCTCACTGTCGCCACCTACAGGCCTCTGACCTAATGACCAGAGCCATTTCCCTCCTGGCCCTCAGGAGAGAAAAGGATTGTTCACCTGCAGTACAATTCCTACCATATCAGGAAAAAACAGGGAATAAATCAATGCACTGCTTGTTTACCTGTGTAAAAATGGGAATAAATCAGGGGTTCCTTAACTCTTGCAGGTTAAATAATAATTAATTCTCTCACTCGAGGAGCCAGCCTTGACAAAACATTACTACACCAGTTATGTGGAAAACCAGCAGACAAAGGCCTGCAAACTATTTTGGGCTCCAACTCTATGAAACGCCAGCCTAAACATTCAGCTAGAGAAACTGTGTTTTCTTATGTGTTTTTTTTTAAGTAAAAAAGACATGGTGGCAATCCACTTCCCTCCCCAACAACTTCAAGCTGCACCCTTCACCTGGACAGCCAATGGCAGCTTGTGTACCAGACGGCTCTCTCACACATGATTGGGTCAGTGCTGTCCCAATCGGAAGGTCAAACTGAACCACACCAGGAAACACTCACACTCGCACACGCACACACCGTTACCTTGGCAACCGAGGCAAACACCCAACCGGTCACCCTGGAGACCGCGTCGAAATTGCCAGTTAGGGAGCCACGGGGGCCACAGGCACTTATTATGGGCTATATTTACACACAGGCACGGTGCGCAGCCGCCTATGTGTCTTGTAATGGGGTCCTGGCAGGCGTGGAGGAGCAAGATCCAGATGTTATAAAAACATTCGGTTCAAAATGGAGACGTATTCTTATGGGACGTTTCCTCTGCGTGGTGTGTGTGTGTGTCATGGATGGAATAGCTTTATGCTGACCTGTCTCTGACACTGTCTCCAGCCTAGAACAAACTATAAAAAGATACAGACTGTGTACAACAGAGAGAGAGAAAGATAGAGCATGTGAGGGAATAAGAGACACAGTGAGAGAAAGCCTCGGCCTGTCTGAATGTGTTTGTGGAATGGCAAAAAAACTATCAACAACTATTTGACTTAACTCAGTCGTCAATTCCAGCTGCTGTGAAAGGTAATCATCTTCTAATGCATACTCACATCTCCAAGCCTTGTGTTATCCATCCATCTATCCAGCTAATATCACCTAATCAATAAACACTTCCTCCTTCTATCTTTTGAGATGTAACACGTAAATGATCAATTATCATTAGAACTGATCGATTTGGATTTGCCTTCTGAACCTACCTACCGAATAATCAATATAGAAAATCAAACCTATCAGACCATTAAATTAACACTGGCCAGCAATGAAGGACTATAAATCAATCAATGAGTTCTGTCAAAACTTGTGATACTTAGCAGAGCTTTCCTAAGGACTGAAGATGTCGTTATGAAAACGTTGTAGGTACAAACACGGACAAGACAGAGAGATTCAAAATGAAGTTGGATGATCTTCTTATGCAAGAGAGATAAAACCAGAGGAATAACATGGGGTATAGTACATCTAGATATGTAAAGATTGGGTCCAGTCCAGATACCAGTGCTTGCTCTGTATACACACACAGTGCATACACACACACACACACACAGTGCATACACACACACACACACACACACACACACACAAACAACTGCACTGAACGCACAGTCATCCAGAAACACAATAAGGATGTGAACCGTTAGGGACAACTCACGAGGAGACCATGAAAACAGAAATCAGTTTACAGTTAAAAAATAAAAATCTGTAAAAACTTGGTTACACTTTAACAAAAAATTATCACGCCTAGTTTTTCAATTTCCCTGTAATCCTGTAATCCCCTATAACAGTCTAACAGTCATTTCTCTAGTTTGGTACAAGTTTAATTTGCCAATTCTGATTAGTGTTTTCTTGTGTGTGTCCTCTTCTTGTAATGCAAGCGTGCCAACTCATTGCAATGCAGCAGAAAAGGCGAGGGTGAACAATGCTGGCATGTGGAAGTGAACATATCCAGCCTTCAGTCATGTCTTGAAATGCCCTGAGACCCTTTAAGACATGAGGCCTCTTGACATGTTTTGAAATACATTTTCAGTCAGGTCTAAAGACATCTCAAGACATGACAATGGCTGGGTTTTTGAAAATCTCTATGATTATGTATGACAGTTTTTAACACGTCGACTCCAATTCTACACCAATGATGAGGCGAAGTGAACACCTAGGCCTTGGATGACACTCTGAAATGGTGACCGTTTTATCTTCGCTTGCCTTCAGTTTCTAACCTTTGGCTTTGCGAAAAATGTCAGGACTTCAAACCATCCCAGTCATGTGCAGCTCAGAACTGTTTTAGGAAGGGCGAGGGGCAGGTTCAAAGGTGAACGAGTGACCAGGGAGGATAGAGAGATGCAATGAACGATGACAACAGCAGTTGAGGGACTAAAGTTTTAAAGCTCCATGTTCCCGTGAGGCAACAAAATGGCTTCTTATGATTGGTAACATGACCCTTTCTCCTCATGCCTTAACAGTCACACAGGCTATAGCGCTACAGCCTGAGCCCTCTATATGAAGGCGGAAACATGCAACCACTTGTAGGTAAGCATGCATGCAGCTATGTTACACACACACACCTCTTTCGCCACGCTGAGTCCGAGCTCCAAGTTCAGATTTGATCGACTATCCATTCAGACTTCATGGAGGACTCACCTTGTACCGCTCCCCGAGGAAAAAGACATTTGACTATTCAAAGTAAATTCAAAATGAATACTGGAAGTGAGAGAAGCTTTGCATGTCAAACTAGCCGAGGCTGTCGTGAGTGATGAGAGTCCAGCTGAGACGGACCTGTGGCTGCAGCTGGAGACGAGCGAAGTCCGAGTCAGCGTTAATGAAGCGAGCAGTGAGACTATAGTGCAGCCCCGGTGTCTTTTTTCCATTCTCAGGTAAAGGCTAGGCTACAGTTACAACTAGTGTCCCCAGTGGCTCTTTGACACTGTTGACCGGATACTCACGCACTTGCATGTACACACACACACACACACACACTAGTGAACTGATCAATATGTAATGAGCTTAATCAGGAAACACAACACCACTGAAGTGCTATAAATAAATGGCATTCTTACCTCAGTCAAGGTAACGTCCTTGCTAATATAAATTAGAAATGTCAATAAAGTAGGGTATTATTCTACATGATGGTCCATACAGCATCATTACTGCATCCATAGCATGTGGTCTGACTGTGCGATGAGGGATGCAAACACACACACACACACACACACACACACAGCCACCCACACACATACCACACGCCCTCTCCCTGGCACCGAACCACGCGCTCGCATCGCCACCAGTCTGTGACATCAGCGTGCCCGTGACATCACCTGCTTCCGGCCACATCGTTGTTTACCTATCGCACACACAATGTGCCCTTTGACCCCCTAACAGCGCACACCTCCCGCTCACCCCCTATGGCAACCAGGAAGTGCCAAGGACATGGAGACGGAGAACAAGAGGCCATAAAAAGACAGTGACCCATTTCTTGCTTTGTCTGTGCATGTAAACAAGCCATTCACTGGCTTCCTGATTGAGTGAGACAGAGAGAGAGAGAGAGAGAGAGAGAAAGAGAGAGAGAGAGAGAGAGAGAGAGAGAGAGAGAGAGAGAGAGAGAGAGAGGGATAGAGAGAGAGAGACAGAGAGAGTATAGAAATCCATTCAAATGAGCTAGAACATTGTGACAAGTTGGCCTAAGCGATGTAACCTAGTGAAATACTCTAAAAAGTTTTGTGGCGTGTATCTACTGCAAGATACTTTCAAAAGAAAAGACAGGATTAGTCAGATGTGACTGAGTTGATAATGACACAAGTCCTGTCATTCATCCCACCCATCCACATCACATGGGCAAAGTCCCTTCATTCACGTCCTTTCTCTCTTCCTCTATCCCTCTCTCCGTTCTCACCTGTTCTGTGCTGCGGCTCGTACACCCAGTCGTCATCGTCATCCTCCCCCTCCCCGTCGGCGGCGTGGAGGTGCGTGTGCGAGCGCGAGTGTGTGTGGCGGTCGTGGGCGGTGTGCAGCTCGCTCTGGCTGCGGAAGATGCGCCTGCTCTGGCGGGAGAGCGTGGAGACGCTGAGCCAGCTGAGAGCCCGGGACAGGCCCGCCGGTTTCTCCTTACGGAACGAGCCGGAGCTCCTCTCCCCTCTCATGCTCACTCCGGGTGAGAAAGTCAGAGGAGGAGGAGGATGGAGGGTCAAACTGCTCTTTAAATCAAAGTGTAAACTCGAAGACGTCTGGCTTTTTATGCAAATGGTAGAAAATAATCCTTAGATGTAGATTCTTAGGTTTGCAGAAAACACAGAAATTGAGTTGTTCACTTAGATATGTCAACAAGACCAGGACTAGAGGTTTATGAATAGAGCACCAGAGTCTAGATATACTCGCAGTAAAATGACTTAAATCCAAACTACTCAGATTCCATGTTCAGTATCAAATCAGTTCCAGGAGGAAGTTTAATCATAGTCCTCCTCTCTTCTCCTCTTGTTGCACAGTTCCAGATCATGACTCTGACCCAGGCGGTCTCAACTTCCAGCCTCTCTCCCCTTCATTTCATCCCTCTATCATGAGCCAAAAGCCAGACTAAATCATCTCCTCTCCACTCCTTTCCTCTCTTCCTTTGTGCTCAAAGAGTCCGGGCGTGATTCCCAATCCCAAAGTGGTAATTAGGCAATCCAGCGATCTGGAAAATCACCGCCTCTCTCCGGCACACGCACAGACATACGCACACGTGTGCACGCACACACACTGTTGGCTGTAATATTCCTTGGGGTGCATGCAGGGGTGAGAGAGGGGTTTTCCTAATCACATTAGGTTACTTTTCAATCATAACAAGTCGACGGACGTTCACGGCCATGTGTGCCTTTGAGTGTTGTTATCTGCAGTTGTTTGCACAGACCAGCTGACATGCACCGTCTCAGCGCCGGGCTGCGGACCAGCAGGTTACGAGGTTTCAGCCTCCCTGGGTCTCTTCCCAGGCTGATGAGGTTTCACGCACACTCACACGCTGGCACAAACACACTCGCATGTGAAAACGTCACACAAGTTCCAAATAAAGACAGTCACTGGTATGTGTGTGTGTAGACACCAAGTGACGAAAGCGACGCCACCCCACAGGGTTTCCAGAGAATTATATCCAACTCGTTTCTAATACTCCTACTTCTCCTCTTCCTCACTTCTTCTCCGATGTCAAAGTGTGTGGCCGCTTAATTGGATATACTGATGCGTCGTCGTTATAGGATAGGTGGAGGAGGCATGCGAAGCAGGTTGAAGGTGTGAAAAAAATCCAAGTGGTGACAACCGTCGGGACCTCCTATCAGCTGAACGGCGCAATTGATACAGCAAAAAACAGGAAGGTAAGGAGGGAGGGAGTGGAGCCCTCACCTGCTGCACACACACTCAGCGCGACACACGGATAGGCTGAAACCGTCTGAACAGAAAGTGTGTGTCTGGCGAGGATTCCCTGCGCTCTCTGCTCCAGTCTTGGTCGGTCCTCCAGAGTGTGTGAGTGTGTAAGAGTTGACGATCTGTGTGTGTGTGAGTATAGGGTTAGGATTACACCCAATCCTAGTAGCCACGGTGCTGAAACATGAGCCGGCCCTTCCCTCCCTAACTCCCTCCCCCTCTCTCTCTTCTCTGTGATCCTTGATCTTTGCCCCTCCCCTCCATCCGCTTGCCGGCATGGCAACCACTCCTCCCTCTCTCTTTCCCTCCCTTTCTCTCTCACACCTTCTTTTTTTTCCACTTATCTCTCAGTTTCCTCTCCGGGTTATCCCTCTCTGTCTTTGTCCCTCAGGTGTTTCCCTTTGTGAGACAGAGACAGATTCAGCCTAGTCCCTCTTTCTCTCTATACTATAGGCCTAATTCTGCATTCTCTAACCAGGGTGTCTTTCATTAAGAAGACTGCTTAAGACCCTTTTAATGCCACTTAGAATGAAATAAAAGACCAATTTTGCAACTGAAATAAACGTGAAAATGAAAACAACTGTAGACCATGAGGACATAAGTCTGTGTGGCCAGGCTGAATTCTCTCCAGATAAAACAGCGCCCCAAGAAACCACAACATTTTTAAGACCTCTACTTAAGACCTTTTAAGGCACTGAGTTTGGATACAATGTTTAAAGACATGTTAAGACTTTCTCAAGACATGCAGACGCCCTGATAATATTATCCCTCATTCTACCTGAGGCTTTGGAAGAGACTGGTTAAACAACAAAATAAAGGGAGCACCCCGAAGTGCTGCTGAACATGGCAGAACAACATAGGCTGAAGTGGGTGTCACGTGATATTTTTCTCCTTTTATGAGTCCCCCCCCCCCCCCCCGATGTTTTCTGTGATGAACATTCCAAAACAATAAGCATTCCAAGTTTAGGGTATACACAACAAGAGTGAATGCGTCACTTGCGTCAAAATTATAAACACAAAGCGGAGGCTCTCATCACAGCTGGTTAGCTGTTGCCTCTGCTTCTCAAAGGAAATTGTGGAAATTGAAACAGATTGAGGGTTAACATCATAAAACGCAATGCAGTGGTTATGGGTTTTCAAAATTTCTAAGCTAATGTACTTTATTTTGTCTCATATATTGAGGCATGTACTTAGGAGCTGCTAAGTAGGCTAAAATAGCACAACAAGGCCCTCAGGGACAAAAACAAACATTAGTCGTTATGGGGAGGCAGGAGTGTGTTAGGGAGGGAGAGCGAGTTTTCCCACCCAAGTGTAACCGCAGAGGGAGTGTGACCACCAAGGTGTGGCTATAAACCAGCATTTCGTGTGTTTGTTGTTTTGTTGTTGCAATTCCATATCACTAGTCAATCCCTTTCCTTCCTAATTTCCACTCACACAACCTTGATTAAACTCAGTCTAGGCAATTAGATTGCAATTGTCTCACTGATTCGAGGTCAGTTAGGCTTTTTTTTTGTCTATTTGTGGATCCAGTACACTACTGAAAGCTGATCCCAGATCTATGACTGGGATCTAGTGTAAACCTAAACCTACAGCCCCCAGCCCTCTGACAGGTCCCTGGCCTCCTTTTCATTTCCCTATACAGAGGAAATCTACTGTGTCAGCACTTGCTGTTTACACACAGGGACAATCACATCCTCTGCGTGCTACTTGTGTCCCAGCTTAACCTACAAACAAGCAAATACACACAATCACACACACATACACAGGGTGTGTGGACCTTTGTCCACACTGATGAAACCAAAGGCCACAGTCCTTTAATAATTAACCAGTGTAGCACTCTACTGTGCAGGGATGAAGGGATCAGAGAGGAAGAAAGGGACAGATGAAAGTATGGACAGAGGGATGAGATGAAAAAATGAATGGATAAAGTGACACAGGACAAGATCTTTAGAGGCTTTTTCTGGAGTAAAACTGGCTTTGAAGTGTGTTCAACCTACACCAACGGGCCAACATGGAGGAAACCCTACAATGGATACAACAAAATAATGTTGTGTTCTATGAATGAGTGGACCTCAGGTGCAGTGTAAATCCTACTGGATGCCCTGCAGTCCAGAGCAATCAAACCTGTGAGTCTTCATAAAGGATCCCAGGATACATTTGCTCTAAATCACATCTGGGTTCACCACGTTATGCCTGTCTTCCTAATTCTACCAAAGTGTCAAAAAGACAGACAGATAGGACGGGCTTAGTCTATTGATTTCCCCTTTCCAGGAAGAAAAGCCATTTTAGTACTCTTCATCCCCTAAGGGAGGTGGAAGGTCAAAGGTCACCATAAGAGGTTAGCATTACTCCTGCTTCAGTCCCCACCTCACTTCCACTCCACAAATCCCCTTAAAACTGCACACAGAAAAACAACAGCAGTGACAGTAATCAATATGTTCAATCTGATATCTGTTACAGTCAATGGCGTAGCAAACAACATTAAAGAGAACAGATGCTGATGCCTTGGCTTGGCTCCTGCATAGGTGGAGCACTAACATTTACGGTAATTTGAACCATAACCTAATGCAAAGTGAATTACAACACCAGGCAACGTAGGCTCCAACCAAAACACAGGATCAAGAGAGTGTGTATGGTCAGCTCAGTGGTGTCACATTGGTGAGAGCAAAATGTCCACATGTGATTGCCCCATCACACCCAGATGGGGGTGATTAGCAGTGGAACGGTGCAGACCCTAAACATGGTGCTGTTTAAATAGGCTATATAGGGCACACAGTAGGTTTGGGACATTCCACTCACACATGGGAAGAGGTGAGAAGAGAAGAGGTGAGAAGAGAAGAGAAGAGAAGAGAAGAGAAGAGAAGAGAAGAGAAGAGAAGAGAAGAGAAGAGAAGAGAAGAGAAGAGAAGAGAAGAGAAGAGAAGAGAAGAGACAATGAAGGACTTAACTAAGATACTGAAGCTTAATTATATGAAATCAGATTAGATGAAATGTTATTAGGCCCCGAGGGGAAGCTGGATTCACACAGCAGTATGATGAAAACAACATAGAATACAAAGTTATACAGCAGATAGTCGTGAGCCTGTGACAACTAGCAAAATGCTGGTAGAAAGCAACATCTAAAACACCAAGTACAGAAGAAAACGTGGAGTGTTTGAAACAATCCTTTGAACCCACTGATTATGGAGATACTATATCTAACCCAGAGAAACAAAATCTTATAATTTCACCCAAAACAAAGAGAAACTCACTAGGCTGATCCAATGATATATCAAAAGTGATATAAACATCACACTCTCGTATACAACACTTGTCAAATGCATTCACTCTCGTATAAACTTCACCTTGGTGCATGCAAATAAATATACATAATATAGCCTAACACACACACACACACAGACTTGGCATGGTGTCACCATTGACGTGACACACACAGGAGGTGATGACATCAGAGAGGCCTGGTTGCCCGGTAACCCAATCAGACATCACAGGGCAGCGCCTGACATCGATACACACCGACCAGACCTTAACATACACTGCTGTGTGTATGTGTGTGCGTGTGTGTCACACATGAAAGATACATAGGGTAAAAATAGTAGATAAACAAACCTACCTGGATGCACGCACATAAAAGCACACACAGCACACACACACAAGCAGCGTACAACAATAAACCCACTAGTCAACAATTGTATTTTCAGCAACAAAGACTGGCTGTCTCCTATATGAATGCATGCCAAGTCTCAAATCCCAGTAAGTACAGCTACCGACCACAGCAATAACACATTCACAGAGCCAGTTAAATACAGGGGTTCAGCAACACCACAACGGAAGGCTTTTATTACCCCCACAGCACCCCACATTTACTGGACCTGTTATATGGGAGCTGGAGCGTGTGTGTGTGTGTGTGTTCTATATTGGGTGTTGGCTCGAAGACATACCAAGCACCCCAAGCCTACAGGAGGTGTTGGAATTTTGACCGGAGGGTTGCAAGGGGGGTAAGGAGGGCCTCTCTCCCTTACACACACACACACACACACACACATCTGACATAGGAATGTGTTTGTGTACTGTACACTTCTAAATGCACTCGTAAGCGTACACACACACACACACACTTATGCTTTTTCCATTGCACCAGCGTGCCGTGATGTCACAGTCCAGTATGTTTTTCCATAGTATTGTATGTATTGTACTCCATTGTATGGTTCAGTACTGGCAGGCTGCTGACAGGATAGTTGTCATCACATGCAAGCGGCACACGAGCAACACACAGGGACAACGCTCAGTTACAACCGCCACTTTTAAATTCCAAGCTGGTGTAAACAAATGGAACAAAAATGGAAAGTCAGAGAGAAAGTTGAGAAACATAAACAATGAAAAACAATGACAAAACACTGCAACAATGGGGAGCTGAAGATATATACACGCTATTCACATTATGGGCCGACGAGAAAGGGCAGAACGATCTTAATTTCTTTCCTTAGTAGTCTCTTTCAGTTTTTATTCCTCCAAAAAGACCTGTCAATATGGGTACTGTGTTTTGATGTAATATTTCAAACAAAAGACTCCAGTGGGTCCACCATGTTATTTGTTTATAGTGACACTGGCTGCTATGTTTCTGTTGTTACCATAGTCACAAGTGCGTTCTGGACAGGGTCCCATCCATCCATCCATCCATCTATTTTCTATACCCGCTTCTTCCTATTCAGGGCCATGGGGGGCTGGAGCCTATCCCAGCATGCAACAGGGTCCCATATGTTCAAAAGTACAATAGAAAACCAAAGAGTACCAATCCCGTACGGGTACAGCACAGTACTTGTGCAGTGGAAAAACTATCTAGACAGTCTAGACACACACACATACATTCACACACACACACACACACACACACAGTCCTTCTCCTCCTCTTTCGTCTTTCCCACACTCCCCTCCTCTCCCCTGTTCCTCCCAGCATTCATTTTAAGGGCATGTGGACTACACTTTATTGTACACAATATAATCTTTTCCTCCTATTTTAATTAAATGTTTTGGTGAGCCTGCTCTGGACGAATAAACAGAGATTAGCATGCACTATACTCCTCTTTTTCCCAGTTTCTCTCCCTCTCCCCCTTTCCATCATTCCACAGTTGGACATGCCTGTGTAATCAAAGGCTCTATGTTGCTTCAAAACTCCTACCATCTCTTGCAAACAACTTCAGTATCTTCAGCTGTGCAATATGACTTGACCTCATCGAAGATTATTTTTCAGCATCGTTATTATATGCAAAATGACAATAAGTCAGCATAAAATGTGTACTTATATTTGTATTGGGACTGAGAAATAATATTATTCCATACTGGAAATAACCAAATGTATTTTCCATACTTTTACAGACTTTCCAGACCTGTGCAGGAACCCTCCAACTTTGATGTAGCGTTAACATTATCTCCCACACATAGTGAAAAATAAAGAATGGCATATATTGAGTCATAGCCTGCTGCAAGAAATGGAAGGAAGAACAAGAATTGAGGGGAGTGAGGGTAGTGTCAAAGAGAAAAAGAGATTTCAAGATTTTCCCCACGATAAAAAAGACTTAGAGTTTTGATTGGATGTGGTATCACATCATTAAATTGCCTTCCTGTGTGTGTGTGTGTGTGTGTGCACTGCATCTTATTGTTATCTTGCCACAACACTTAAGACTTTATCTACTGCTGTCACCTCCAGCAACTGACCTGTGTTTGACCTGTAACCCTGTCAACCCTGACCTCGCTTTGAACCCAAGAGCTTAGCCTTCACCTCCACTGGCAGCACGTCTGACCGCCACGTTTATCTCTCTCTTTAAGTCCATTAGATCTCTCTCTCTCTCTCTGTCACAGCCTTTATTGTTCCGTCTCAAAAATCCTTCCCTACGTAGTGCCGTCTACGTAGTTCCTCTCCGTCTCTCTCCCTCTGTTCTCCCCTTCCTGTATTCTTATCCCTCCCTGCTTTTCTTTTTTTTTTTCTTCTTGTCACCTTCCTCTCCCTTAGCAGATGTAATGTTGGTGTGAAAAAATGCTGACAGAGATGGAGGAGAGAAAGAATCGTGTTGCCTTTTTGCTGCATCCTTCACATCTGTCTCTCCCTCCTCTCAAACTGTGAGAAAGATCTTATTCCAGCTGAATGAGGGCTGAGTCTAAGTCTCGAAGGATCAAGGAAGGATCAAACATGGACAATCTATCTTATTCCATTAATGTGTGTGAAAACTACTGAATGTGGCCATTTTGTCAATAGGGTCCATTATGTTCCTCCACGGTTGCTGTTCCTGATTCTCTTTAAGTTGTTCTGCATCCTTCCTAATCGCTATCAGTCTTACAGAAGTCATACATGTTTACTGTGTTTCAGACCAAGGCGGTATAGCTGAAAAGACACATTGCTGAATCACATTTATCAGTATTAACAACGACCTTTCCCAGAAATTCTATGACTAATACACTTTTTGAAAAGGGTCATAGTCATAGACTATACAGTAGGCACAATTCAGCTATTTGATTCTCTGTCCAGTGGTAATGCAAGAAACACTAACAGCTTGTAGTCCATCTCACTGACACTATTGACTGCACCAGGATTCTTAACGAAGCTGTGTGTGCAAAATTAAATTGCATTGTGTTATCGTGAGTCCAGGTGGCAAAAAAAAGAGTGATTGACAGGGTTACTCTGTGTCACTGCGGGCCACCTCTATAGATTCCCATGAGGCTGATATGTCATTCACACTGACAGTAATGCCCAGGGGGCTCTGATGCAGGGGTGCATTTGTGTTAGTATGTGTGTGTGTATAGAGAGACGGTATGGTGTGTGCATTGTGTCTGGGTGCAATGTCTGAGTGGGTAATAGTATGAATGTGTAGTGCTTGCATATGTTGTGATGTGTGACCTGATGACCTAGAAGGCAAGCATTAACCACAAGTGTGTGTGTGTGTGTGTATGTGTGTGTGTGTGTGTGCATGTGTGTGGTAACTCAGTCAATTAGCCATCTGAGCCCCAGTAGGGCCACTAGAGTCCATAGGCCAACCACATACGGCGGTATGATGCACTCAAACTGCCACTAAGAATGATGGGAGGTTGGAAAGGTGGGGTGAGGTTGACCGCAAGATCATCATCATTGAGTGTGAGGGGTCGCAGTACAATGGATGAGCTAAAATGCATGTAAACACACACACACACACACACACATACTCACAAGCACAATACATCCATCCACAAATTTCTGTTGTAACTCAACTATGAACATGAGCAAACAGCAGTCCAGGGAGGAGGAAATGACAAAAGGAGAAAGACAGAGAGAATTAAAGTGACTGATCCAGATGATAACAGATGAGGAGGATGAGGAAAAAGTGAGTCACACAGTATAAAATCTCCCTCTATCAGGTTAGCTGCCTAGCAACCCCAGACCTCCAGGGGGCGGGGCAGGGCAGGGCCGGCTCCGGTAGCCCAGCAACAGCCCTCTGGTGGCGGGGCAGAGAGCTACTGTGGGCCCTTGATTCCCCCCGGGGCCTCGAAGTCTGTAGGATCTAGGTTATTACAATTATTCCTAGACTTATACATCCTCCACAGTGAAATTACGTAATAAGGAAGAAAGGCACTGCCATGGATACTGATCTAGTGTTGTTTCATATGTGTTTTGATTTTTTTTAACCATATTTTCTTTTGAATGTGCTTCCCAACTGTTTACCTTATTTATATGTTAACAGTAGTAGTAGTAGCTGCAGCAGCAGTCTTAGTAGTAGTAGAAAAAAAACTTGGCAAGGCAAATACATTTCAATACAAGCATGCAGAGCACTTGATTAATCCTGTCCTGTAAGTGTCCACTTTTGAGCCAGCACACATGACAGCTTATTTCATGACACTGTATTTGACCTTTAATCAGGGCTGATTTATTGTAACATGGTAGGTACGATACATAAACAATCAGAACAGAAAATACATCATTCAACAGAGTTGCTTCTACCATTCAACAGTTGTACGTTAACATGTAATTACTGTTTGCAACCACAAGGGGGCACCAACACACTGAAATGAGTTTCAGTGTCAGTTCTTGTCAGTTCTGCTGGTCAGCGTAGCCTTGGGTCATAACCATACTGTTAAATGGGCTGGAAAAGTATGTGTTTGTGTGTATGTTTTTGCGCAGCACTTCAGACTACAGTCAATAAATAACACTATCTCACAGCCTGAGGGGAATACAGTATGTTTACATGTTTATACATGTGAGTGTGCAGAGATAGTAATCGTTAGTCAAGGATAAACGCTGCTATCTCAAATATTCAAGGCCTATATTTGGCCCCCGTGGAACTGGCCCTTGTAAGGGCACACACGCGCGCACACACACACACACACGGGGGTCCTGTGGACTTGTTAGACAGGAACTAAGCCAGTCCAAACCCCTGGAGTCAACCCTTGTCTATTCACACTGGTTAGAAGACAAATCCCCTCATTCCTCTGGCCACGTGCTCCATTATTCCAACAACTATTATTCCAACAGAAAGCTGCATGTGTGTGGGTGTGTGTGTGTGCGCGTATGAGTGTGTGTTTGTTCTTAATTCCGTTATTCTGCAGTAAAAGCTGCCGGCTTAGCTAAGAGAACCATTCTCTGGCGCCCCTTTTGTGTGTGTGTGTGTGTGTGTGTGTGTGTGTGTGTGTGTGTGTGTGTGTGTGTGTGTGTGTGTGTGTGTGTGTGTGTAAGAGGGATGTGTGAGTGCAGCTTATCCACCGAGACAAAGGGAAAGGTGAAGCAGGTGCTGACCTTTGACCTCTTACCCCTGAACCCTGGCAGCAGCTGACTCCAAGCTCTCAATAAGCACTAGCTATAAGTCACAGTGTGTGTATATGTATGTGTGTGTGTGTGTGTGAGCACATGCGTGTGCCAGTCCAGAGATTGTTGATTTTAGTGTCCACTGAGAGAATGGCATTTAAAGTCAGTCATGCAGACACACACACACACACACACACACACACACACACACACAGAGTACATGAGCAAATACACATTCACCAAGCAGAGAAAAATGGCAAACCAACTCAGTAACTTTAGACGCTCTTCAGCATCTGTATTCAGGCAAAGTGTGTGTGTGTGTGTGCCACATCTGTGAAACAGCCGAGTCCAGCTTGAAGGGTGGAGAACGCTCCCCTCTCAGTGTATGTGTGTGTATGATGTGTGTGTACAGTTCATGTGGAAGACTCCCGCTGTTCTCCCTGCTGTGGATTTATGAGGTGAGAGGCCTCATCTCTGTTAGTCTGCCTGACCAAAGAGAGCGAGGGAGACAGAAAGAGAGAGAGAAAAAAAGTGAGAGAGAAAAAGAGAGGAGAGGAAAGGAAAGAGAGAGGGAGGGAGGGAGGGAGGGAGGGAGGGAGGGAGGGAGAGAGAGAGAGAACAAGCAAGTAAGGAAAAGAGAGGAATGAAGTGATACCATTGCATGAAAGGAATAAGAGTTTGAGAAAGGAGTGGTGCTATAGTTTACAAGACAAATGAACTCCGGTAATCTGAGCAGGGCTTTCACACACACACACACACACACACACACACACACACACACACACACACGCCCAGGAGGTCTGTGTCCAGTGGTTGAAGGGGAGAGAGGGTGCGGTCGGATCAGTACATTCCTGATCAGTCATGCCTGAGTGGAGCAGCTAGGCCAACAGACCTGAGGCCAGATGAGCGAGTGGAGTGTACACACATTTAAGTTACGCTTCCATACCTTTTCACGCAGAATACAGAATTTGACACACAACACATACAAATTCTGTACAGTGTTGGATTGTGGGAGATGTGTGAAAATCTGCAGCTAAGGTATGAAGATTTATAGTTAAGGTTAAATATTCACAATTATGCTACTTTTTGTTTCTTTATACACTGTAAAGTACACACATGATTTCTAGAAAATTATTTTCTCAAGTGCTTTTGACCGTGATGAAGTTTGATAGTACGAGTGAAGTGATTCATCCTGACTGAGAAAAACAACTAATTTGAGAGGATAAACTGCATATCACCACGCAAATAACACACTGTGTGCGCAGAGAGACAATGTCCGCAAAGTCAGCTTCCCGTTCATTGTCTATGGAGCAACTGCAGGATATCTCTTGATGACACCCCAGATGAGAGACGTGTCAGAGTGGGAAGACAACCTTCAGCCACCAGCCAAATACTGGTGAATTTAGCATATGACTAGTGTAAGTTTATCCACTGCAGCAGCCACTTTGAGAGATGAACAACAGTTGATTCCAATCTAAAAAAAAGTTTCAAATTACTGGGTGAAATAGGGGAAACCAGCAACCAGTGTGCTGGATGAAAATGTTACGTTTCCTGGTCTGGTTTTGGATCACTGATCTTTGATCACTGATCACTGGCTTTGGGACAGAGGTGTTAACGTTCACAGATGCTGAGTCTGGACTGTTCTACACCTTACTAACTGAATTCTGGTCTGAATTCACAAACTGAGAGATGTTCTGTTTTAAAGAAAGACTCAGCTATTACAAAGAAACTGACCTTTAACTCCTAAAGGTAGACCATTTCTAGAGCGTTGTCTTGGTTTCTAATCTTAATTTCTGGTTTGTTTGTAAACCAATTAAGAGCAAGCAAACAGGAAATGATGTTGAAATGCATTCAATATAGATTTGACGTATGATAGATTAGATAGACTAGATAGATTTGACTATAGATTTGAGCAGCTTTTTTGAGACAGTATGATGTGAACGTCCAACCTGTGTACTTTCTTAGTGTGTGTATTTCATCTTTGAGTCAGAGAGGGAGAGCCCTGTCACACCTCTCAACACAAATACAGATGGTAGCACATGCGCACACACACACACACACACACACACAAGGACTCAGTGGCAATTGCACAGCATAGCTGTCATTGCTACAGTGTTTAGTCAGCTTGTGTAATTCTGAGTGGCTGAACTGGTTTTTAAATCACACAGGTAGCAGAGCGCTCAGTAGCTACAGCATGTGTGCACATGTGATGTGAGTGTGTTTTCCAAGCTGTTTTGCAGAAACAGCAGTTTGACAGGCATCTGTTGGAGGGGAAGCACCAGTCAGGACACAAGAATGTTCAATTTTACCACACATGCACATACACACATGCACAACCCAAGCACAAATACTGTACACACACCCATGCACACGTATGCACACACACATTTGCAGATACACACAGACACACAAACACAGATGCACACACTAAACTCTATGACCTTGACTCAAACCTTCAGAGATGAGTTTCCATGTTTTGATATTAAACAAATAAAAGTTCACATCCTGCAGATATGCAGGTGTGTGTGTGTGTGTGTGTGTGTGTGCCTGCAAATATATGACTGCATGTGTGTGTATCTGTGTGTATGCCTGTGTACTTTATGCTGTGTCATTTCCTTGCGTGGAGCTGTGAAAACAGAAAGCCGAGCTATTTCTCCGCTCGCTGGACTGCTGGCGAAACACACGTGTGTCTATTCAACAGCGACCTCCCACAGTGCTTCACCACCAGAGCCAGCGCTGAAGAAAATCTGTTAGGAGCTGCTAAGCCATCATCATCTTTTATGTCTGAGGACCTGCTGTCTTACCATTCAGTGTTCAACGTCCAAATATTCTGGTCACTATTAATCTCTCAAGTGTGTGCTGTAACCTGTTTTGTGGTTGTATGTGCATTCATGTGTAGGGACTGTGTATATTCCACATATGTATATTATATTTTCATCCTTGGGAGGCTGAATGCCATTTTATAAAAGTGCACACCTCTGACCACATAACATTTAAAATTTATTATGAAAGCCAAAAGACACCACTCATACCACTAATTACCATGGCTGATGCTTAGCAACCACTTTGTTCAGCTACTGTTGAAGAACTACGTTGCTAGGTGAAAGAATAACATTTTATTTCCAATAAAAAAAAAAAACATTTATCGAACATTTGCAGTCTTGTTTATTACAATGGTGTGTAACTCCCAAGGGAGAGTCCAGTGGAATCTAAAGGGGGAGGAAACAGACAGAGGCAAAGCCAACGTTCAACTCATCTGCTGACAGCCAATCTGGCAACCCACCAGGAGCCCAATCTGGCAACCTGCCCACCAAGCCCCTCTGGAGACTGGTTACTACAGGTGCCGCCGTCTGCAGAAGCCTCTTTCTCTCTCCCTGTGTGTGTGTGTGTGTGTGTGTGTGTGTGTGTGTGTGTGTGTGTGTGTGTGTGTGTGTCTGTGCACGCACGTGCCTGAATGTGAGTGTAAGAAAAAAACAAAATGAGAAAGAGCCTGAGAAACAAAGAAGAAACAGAAAAATAAATAAAAAAATGAAACAGGCATAGAGAGGTGTGAATAAAAGAAAAAAAAGGATGAAAGCAAACATATTTTTTTTATTCAGCGTGTTAAAGTTTAAAGAGTGTTGTGAGGTGTCAGTGTTAATACGCCATGTGTTTACATATAAAAACCATTTTAACGAGCGCACAAGTGGAGCAGAGTGGGGGGAAACTGCAATAAAAGCCAGGATGTGTGAAATAGCAGTAGCAGCAGCCTCAGAGTACAACATGTATGTGTGTGTGCACATTTGTGTGTGTGTGTGTGTGTGGCCCTCAAACGGTCTTACCCATCGTGCTTGTGTGTGTGTGCGTGTGTGTGTGTGTTCCACCAGAAACCCACTCTCTATCCCCACCTCTTCCAGAAACACTCAGCACTGCCATTAACACTGATTTAGAGGCGAGGAGAGAGAGGTGGAGGGATAAAACAAGACATAAAACGACATAAAACTAAAGTGATAGAGATGACAGAAAGGGGGAGAGAGAGAGTGAGAGAGAAAAGGAGAGAGAGAGAAGGGGAGAGAGAAAAATAGACAAAGTGACAGATCCAGAAACAGAGAAAGAGGGAGAGAGAGGGAGAGAGAAATAGAAAGAGAGAGAGCGAGAGAGAAAGACAGACAGAGTGGGAGAAAGACAGAGAGAGAGAGAGAGAGAGAGAGAGAGAGAGAGAGAGAGAGAGAGAGAGAGAGAGAGAGAGAGAGAGACAGAGAGAGAGAGAGAGAGAGATAGATAATTATGTTGATTAAGCAGACGGCAGGCCGACCGTTACCGTGACAATAGGAGGCTGACTTTGGGGCTGGCGTTCTGCCCTCTACAGCTGTGAGCTGTCTGAGACACACGCACATACACACACACACACACAATTTACACACACACACACACACACACACAGTTTTTCGTTATTCTGAGCTCATCCCTCTTATCCTGGCTCATAGCGATTGATCGCAGTGCAGTAATCCCTGGCACCACACTACATCAACGCTGAACTATCCTCCTTTAAATGCTGGACTGAGACCAGCTTAAACTCAGTAAGACATGCACGCGCACACACACACACACACACACACAGATCCTTGTCTATAACCTCTTTCCCTGCTGGCTTACCTTCCTTACTCCTGATCCAAGAACAGCTTGCTAAAGCAAGTTGTCCCGTTAGCGATGGATTTAGAGCTGAATCCAGATCAGCCAAGTTGCAGAGCAGACCAGCTGGCAGCACTGACTTCCAGCCGTTACACACTGGGGTTTCAAGGCACATTACAGCGAAACCATGGGTGTAATGGGAAGCACGTACACACACACACACAATACACACGACTCTAAATAGACCTTCTGAGTAGAACACACCCACACAGAGTAATATAAACAAAGACAGAGTTCATATTTGTTACGCTATCATTAACTATATAATGCGACAAGCCTGTCAAAACACACACACGTACCCCACACACACTTACACACACACACACCCCTATCAAAAATAGACATCCCCATAGAAATTCCTCCCACAGGCTGTCAGAAGTTTGAGTGGAGAGTTCCATCTGGCCACCCTCCATTTCACTCTTTCCTTCTCCCCATCTGTCTTTTTCCATCTCTCTATATTTCTTTGTCTCGACTCTCTCTCAGGCTCATCTCCCCTACTTTTTAAACCTGTTCTCCTTTGTTCTGTCCATCTGAGAGCTCACCAACGCACCCCAGAAGTCATTATTTCAACATTTCTCCCCAGCCCTCTTTCTCTCTCTCTATCTCTCTCTCTCTCTAGTGCCCTCTTTCTGGACCCCTCTCCCTCTCCTCCTCCTGTTCTTATCATGCCTTCTCTCTTTTCTCAAACACAGCCTTTCTTTGTGTCTCCAATGTTGAGGGGGTGGAACACAAACTCTCAGCCCACCTCAGACTCAAAGCCAAAGGCCACCGGCCCTGCCCACCCACCCACAGTGCACCGAATCAGAGGGGATTTTCCCTCTAAGTGTGTGTGTGTTTGTGTGTGTGTCTGTGTGTGTGTGTGTGTGTGCGTGTGTGTTTGTGCCTCTGCGTATGGCCAGTCTTCATTCCTGTCTGTGTCCATGCATGTGTCTGTGAAGGTGTCAGTGTGTGTGTGTCTGTGTTTGCACATGCATGTGTGTATGCATATATGTGTGTCTGTGTGTGACCAGTCTTCATGCACATGACTGGAGTGTGTGTCCATCCATGCACATTTTAAACCCAGTCAAGTGACCGGCTCCTGTAGTACTCAGACAACAAAGGACTACCAGTCATAAGGCAAAAGTCCACTTTGGGCTGCAGCTCTGCATTGGCCTGCTGCCAGCATTGAAAACTGATCCCTGGTCTGTGAACATAACCTCTGGTGCTCAATCTCCACACCTCACACACATTTTAACAGCACCGGCGTCAGGGTTTTGCATACATATTAAATTCTTAGCTGAACAAGGATTTTGTTTTGCCCACAAAAATGAAAAAGTGAAATGTAACCTATGCCTACTATAGGTATTATATAACACTTTTTGCAATGTACACTACTTTACGGTATGACTCTGAAGGCCTCACAGAGCCCTAAGAGCTCTGCATAATGGAAATACAGTGTGCGCTCATGCACCATGCAGGACAGTATTAGTCACACAAGCATCAACCAACTTGAGGCTGGTGCACATCCACATACCCGGAAGCAGCTTGGTGATTTTCTAATTGTAGTGACATCAATTAAATATTTTGTTCAGCGATTTTCTTGGTCATGACACCACTGTGCTACCACATCACTTTGGTGTTAACAGCAGCTAGAAAGCACTGGCACGTTTGTTTCCTAAAGATACCCGTCTGCTCTTATCGCTCGATCACTTTTAATGTATTAAATATGTCGCTCTCCTATAGAAGTTCATTCATTTCACATGAGAGAATCCATTGATGTATTATGTTCCTATGCAGGTGCTACATGTACTGGATATATTCTAACTATGCCTTGATTATGGATGTGTAACCTAAACCAAATATTGCTTGTTGCAAGCTCGCTGTGATGTTTTCATGATGAAAGCATTTCATCAGTGAATCAAAGTTGCAATGAGAATTCATGTTGAAATACTAAAATTAATTACTCCAGCTTCACCTCAGTATGTTTGAGCCATGGGATCCTGGTGTAGAACTATACACATGCTTTTGGAGCAATATAAATCCATTATGGATTAAGCATGATCATAACGTTGGGCAGTCTTCAATAGTCCAACCTCACGCAAAACCCACCACCCCAGTGATGTTACCACAGGAGGCTCTCTAAAAGCCAAGGAAAACCCTGTCGTATTAAGGTTTGGCTGCACCAGAACCACTGGTGCCTGCCAAAAACAATTCTGAGAGCAGAAGACGAACCACGGGTCCCCCGTAGGAAGCAGAGAAATAAATGCATCTACTGGCAACACGCGGACATAATAGCATACCAACCCAAATCCCCCTAAGCCGCTGATAAAAACAGAGGTTAAGACAGCCGCAAGCATTTTGAAGAGAAACGACTGAGAAAGACAGCAGAAAAAAGGGAGTCCTTGATAGGCCTCTTTTTACATTCTTTGGGAAACTGTGGGGAAATTCTAAAAGTATAGTAACAGGGCTTCCCCTTTCACATCCCATTGCATGCGTAGAACAGATTTTTTTCACAAGTAGACTATATTACGGCAAACAGTAGCTTTCACAATCTCCAGACCCTTAATAAAAGTCCAGTCATAAAGTCAGTAGAACATACTGCAACACTGACTCACACCGCTAAGTGGAGGGTAGAGCCTTAGTTGAGCCAACAGTGTAAATATAGTTATCTTTGTGTGACATGCACTCTGTCACTGTGTTAGCAAGGCCAGTCACTCCACCTCCCACTGGTCTAGACAACACAGCAACACCATCCCTCCATCTTTAAAGCACCAGTCTGTAGTTGCAGTATGGTGCCAACTATTGAAAGATGATAAGATTCAAATAATTATTTATTTCTGTCTTATACTCACACACAGAGCTTTTGATACAACAACTAAAAGTATGAAACAGTTTAACTTGAGTTTACAATGTCTTTTGAGGTTTACTTGTGAGAGAAACACTTAAGTAAAGATATGCTGACCTATATTTTGTGGTGTGGTGGATTATTAAAGCTGCTAAAAGTTTTTCCATGTTAGAGACAAACCCTTCATGATTTACAATTTTCAAATATAGATTACAAATTCAAGAAAGGGGCTTTCAAGGCCACATGCTACTAATCATGCAGAGGCAACAAGTTGAATACAGTACAAGTTCATTGACAGTGTCCAAAACACACAGAGGGCTGGCTGGAACCTTGAGGCCTGACTTGGTGTAATGTTACACAGGCACTGTGAGGACAATAAATGGTGATCAATGGAGCTTAATTGCGTATTGTAAATTATTGATTGGCCGATTGTTTGCTGTGCACACGATCCCTGCTGCATCATTTAACATGAAGCAGGTGTTACTCAATAAAGAGAGAGTGGGAGTGAGAGCAAGAGAGAGAGCAAGAGAGAAAGAAAGAGAGAATTCATCTCTTTCTCGCCCAAAGGCTGCCATAATGAGGTGAAAATAATGAAAGTTAATAACCTGTAGAGACACCGAGATGATAAGTTGGAATGTAGCCTACAGCATTGCATTACGCGCACGCACGCACGCACACACACGCACGCACACACACACACACACACACACACACACACACACACACACACACACACACACACACACACACACACACACACACACACACACACACACACACACACACACACACACACACACACACACACACACATAACCTCATTTCAGGGGTAAGTTAGCCCATGAGGACCCATACGATCCAAGATATACACCTACGCATGAGTACACACACACACACACACACACACACACACACACAGCAGATATAAATCTCTGATAGAATCTCTCCCTTTTTCCCATTGAAGACAAAGACTTATGAGCAGTATTTGTCACCCAGGTGGTTTCTTAACAGATGATATAAATACTGTCTGCTCCAGTTTCAGGGTTTCAGTAAAGTATCATAACATATTCCATGACTCATTCAGCCTAAATCACTTTTTGATAAACTCCACAGGCGGCTTCCCATTGCTCAACCAAACCAAACTGAACTGAAATGGACTGAACCATTTTAAACTGAGCTGAACTGAATTGAGCTGTAGTGGTGGCTTATCAATGAAAACGTCAATCTATGGAGCAGAAACTCCACTTCATAAAAAATGACAAAGTCAAAGCAATTGGTAACATCAATCAATATATATAATAAAAATCACTCATTCACTTAGTCATTTACAAAAACAATACAATGCACTATCATCAATACACAGATGCTTTCGCACCAGTCAAATGCTGGCAAACAGGGTTCCTACACATTTTCCATTTAAAAAATCCCATACTTTTTCCAGGCTTAAATATCTACATGGGTTTTTTCAAGACTTTGTCTGATATTCAATTTGATGTATACTGATAATGACTGGTTAATGTCTGTCAACTAGACCATATTACTCTGTAGTCATATGTGAATATCTCAGCTGAGAATATTCCCATACCTTTTCAAACTTGTGTGTAGTACCCAAACTCTTCAAGAGCCGGAAGCGATAAACCTCATTTTGACCATACTTCTTAATTATTTCCAGACCTGCTCTTGCTGCTCTTGCTGGTGTTTTAATCTACAGGTAACCAACAATCATTTAGAGGTTCCACTCTCTTTCAAAAATCTATTTGCTTGGTAAAACAGTGAAAGAAGCGTGTAAACTTTGGAATCAACCAGCCACTGTTGTTGAAGGGCAAAAGATGTTAGTCTCCTGCCCTGCCTGGGGTATTTTGTGATGCTGAAAAATATAAAGAAAGATATATGAACTGAGTTGCCCTGGTTGGACTGGTTGGACTAGTGAGCTGTAGCTGCAGGTCGTGTACTAGAGAGAGAGGACCAGTGTGAATAGGACTGCTATGGGTCACAGTGGTGTGTGTGCGGTCAGCGCTGCAGTGTGAAAAGGCTTTGAGGCAAAAGTTATGGAGGGATTCTAGTTTCTGTGGGTGGAAATCAAAGGAGCGCTAAGTGTGTGAGTGAATGTGTATGAGTTTGTATGAATTGCATGTGCATAAGTGCGTAAGTGTGTGTGTGTGTTAGAGAGAGAGAGCGGGGACAGTGCCTGTGGGCTCCGTGGTGTAGCATTGACAAAACATTGAGGTTAATGATCTGACACAACAAGCGCTATTTCACCCTCTGTTCCCAAGTTAGAAGCGCACCCCTCGGGCCATTCACACTGTCATAAAAACACACACACAAACAAAATGTACCTACTCCACAAACATGGTTCCCCTCATTCAACAACATTCCTGCGCACACACCCCAGCTCCCTGGGTATCACCATATAACAAGTTTGTAAATCATGGGTGCCCACTGAGAGGTTAAGGCCCATCTTTCCACCCTGAAATTCAGGAACTGAGCTCGACTTCCGGGTCCATCAGCCACCATGACTATAGCTGAGGAGGTCAAACTGTAAACTGCAACATACAGTAGTGAGACAAGGGTTCAGGTGGCCGCAAAAGGGAGTGCGAGCAAGAAGAGTAACTAGTATTACAATAACATCTGGGCTTTTTCCCAAAAGCATTGTGATAAACCTGTGTTCTGTTGTAAATCAGTGGAAAATAGTCACACAGGGCCAAGAGTGTGTCAAATAAAAAGCACTTACCTGTTGAGTTGAGCAGGCAGGGTCACACAGGGGTTAGACAGGAGTCAGGTGGAGGTCACGTCACAGACCGCAGCCATGTGGAGAAAAGAGGAGAGCAACAGTTACAGTGCTGGAATGTGAAGTTCACACAATACTACTCCAATCAAACAATCTGGACCCTGGAGAAACTTTTAAAGAGTGCTTGTGCAGAAAGAAACAGACTCCAGATGTGCCAAACAGCCAACATTTCCTCAGACATTGTGCCATCACCAATCCACCACTTTCTCCACAGAGAGATGAAGTCAGGAGAAGGTTGGGAAATTGACACCAAACACTAGCCAAATGCTGGTAAATTTTTATTGTGTCTGGTAAGTTTGTTGACCTTTAGTTTGTTTCACTTTTGGAGATCTTATTATATTCCAAATAGGCCTATCTAGTTGCCTTGCATATACCATTTGGTGGACATTTTTAATCAAAGCACCTCACCGCACCATGATATATACACTGTATACATTTTCAGCATGAATAGGGCTTCGAACCCCTCACCCTGAAAGTGTTAGTCACATGTCCTATCTATTGAGCTACAGGACCAGCCTCCAAATAGTGAAAGTGTCTCATGAATTTTGGAATTTACTGGCCACAGTGGCCTTTGATAATGATAGTTTCCTGCTTTGATCAGGAGCCAAGTAGCAATGCTATAGGCTACACTACGTATGTCGACGTTATCCACTTCTCACCAGAAACAAGTCTAGAGTGGATGTGCTGTAGCTGTAAAACCCTCCGTTTGAGAGCTGCTAGGATTGTTTTGTGTGATGTTCACGTTCATGTTAACGTTCACATGCAGTACACAATCACCTGGGGACAAGTCTGCTGTAATTATCCAATTTAATTATCCAATGGTTTAATAAGAAGCTTGAATCTGAAAACAGGTCATAAGTTTATCAACTGTTGTCTAGGCACTGCAGTGAAAGGAGGAGAGGAAACCTTTAGTCAGACAGCTAGATGTCCAGTGATGAATGTCCTGGGAGAAAGAGGAAATGTCCATTTACTGGCAGTGAGAGACAAGATGGTATTGCAGTTTTGTGTTGGTCACATTAGATTGCATGTGGGTTTGTGTGTGTGCATGTGTACATGCATGTGTGCACATGTGGTCTCTACAAACCTGCAATGATTTTTAATACTACTAACAACACCGCAACGACAGCTACAACAGTGAAGAACATTAACACAAACTGGGTGACAGAGAGAGAGAGAGAGAGAGAGAAAGTGTGAGAGAGAGGGAAAAAGGTAGTAGTATGTGTGTTTGTCAAGAAATGCACTCTTCCAGACACACATATGACTAGGCACTCAGCACTGCCATTAACACTGATGTGAAGAGGAAGAGAGAGAGAGAGGGGGGGGGGGGGCATGAAAAAAAAATACTGATAAAACATTTGTCATGCTCATCCTGAACTGGTGAATTAAAAAAATGAATTTCATACTCGCAAGTGGTGAAGTGAAGTGGTTTCCATTTTTTTTCACATTTTTCGGTGGATAGTTAAAGTACAGCAGCAAGACAAGTAAAATTATTACCAGTACACCCACTGTTGGATTAAAATGTTGCTGGATTGAATCTTTGCCAATTTTCCCAAATCCAAGTCCATCTCAATTTGAATTGAGAAAACCGAATTTGAAATTAGAGGTAAAGTTAAATTCAGCAATAATCACATTCAATTTCAAGCCATTGTGTTCAACTGTGCTTTACAAATTCAATTTTTGAATTAATTTATTTAAAAACAACAACAACAACAACAACAAAAACATTCTTTAAATTCAACAGTTGAATATGAGCTTGACCAATTCGAATTTATGCAATTCAAATACAATCTCTGCTGGCACTAACCTCTTTCTATAAGGGAGATAAAGATAACATAATAGAAGATAAATGGAAAGAAGAGATGTTTAAAAAGCATTTTGAAAGGCGGTGAAAAGCAGCAAAGCAAAACATCATGTTGTGATGAAAAGCGTTGTTGAGAGAGAGAAAGAGGGTGAGAGAAGTGAGGAAACTAAGAATTCGAGGGGCTAGAGTGACATGGGGTAAAAAAAAAAAAAAGGAACAAAAAGGCAGAGTGTGATGTGTGTGTGAGGGAGAGAGAGAAATGTGTTGATGAATACTATTGTAGCACTGCTAATAAGCTATGTCACACCTCGGATATGTGGTTAGTGGTGTGGTGTGGCATGCATGTGTGAATGTGTATGAGTGTATGTGGTGTGTGTGTGTTGGGGGGAGGGGGGGAGGGTACAACTGGGTAGAGGGAGAGTGAGTAAGAGAGAGAGAGAACGGGAGAGCATGCTGTCTTGTTCAGATCATTCAAATCTGCTCTCCTCCTCCGCTACACAAAGGGTGATAGATAGTCAATATTCTTCTGTGAACTCTGTAAAAAGGCCTGCGTGGACCTAAGCTATACGAGTCCACCAAAAGAAAATATATCAATCATTTGTTGTTTTCCACCATGTCAAAGCTTTGTTTTTAACTCATGTACGCATGCCAGTGCCTTTTTTTCGTAAAATACTAATATTGCAAAGTAATGAATAACTGAATACATAAATAAAATACCATTTCCCATACCTACAATTCTTTCTGGTTATACTCGCAAACAAGGCAAGCTCCACATGAGTTTTGATTTATTTATTTTTTTTGTGTTGAAAAGTGGGACTCCTCAGCAGTTAATAATGCATTCATCCCCTGCAGATTGTTCATTCAAATCAGGCATTGTACGGTATCCACATTGTCCTGTAGTGCCTGTATTGTGCTGTAGTACTAATCCTGTCCGGACTGGGCTGCGGGCTACACCTGATGACAATTAAAGATTAGGAAACTCTGACAAAAGGAGACATTAATTTTCACCCGGTTTTATAGGGTTAGTATAGGGTATGTCCACCAGAACGTAACGATTTCTCCATCTGTCCAGCCAAGCTCAAGACTATCACCACCGCTCACAACAACACAGCATCTCGCTACACACAGTTTGTGACAAATATCAAGCCAGGTTTTCACAACTCAAAAGTTGGCAAAGTCAAAGCAAATGATGAGTCAAAGGACAGTTTTAAAGTCATTCCATCTGTTACAAAAAAACATTATTTATCAGTACAATAATCAAATGTGAATCAGAGACCTAAAAAAAATAAAATACCTTTACCTGCAGTGACAGGAGTGTCTCTGTCTGTGTCTCCATCAAATTCCATTCACTCTTATTACCACCTTTCAATACTGTCCCAATATCCAGGCTCCTACTGGTCTTCGCCATACCATCACTACAAACCAACAGCCTGAACAAAGCAAGCAAGCTCACAGCCTACACTGCACTAAGTGCTGATTACCAAAAGCCTTGTATCTCTCTCTGTCTCTCTCACACACTCTCTCTCCTCTGTCTTTCTCCAGTTCAGTGTTCACACATTTATCTCTCTATTTTTACTCTCTCTCTCTCTCACCCTGAACTGTTTTATTCCTTCCTCTGATTCACGCCATCTCACTCTCACACTCTTGAAGATGTGTTCATTTTTAAACATTAAAAACGCTGCCAGGACTGGTTTCTCTGCTAAAGCTGTGAAGTTGTGAACATGCGTGTACAAATGAATAACTTGCCTAGACACACATCCACGCCAAAAAACACAGACAAACAAACACACCTACCTGCATAGGGGTTCCGCCTGTGCTTCCGGCTCCAAATCCTAATCCCCTTAACCGGCATGGCTTTGTCTGATCACTACACTGCTGCAAACATTGTACAAAGTTTGGCCCCAACACCACACCATACAAACCATGGCATTACCGACAATAGTTTAAAGACACAGACTATACACGCACACACTAATGCACCGCCACTGACGCTAACACACACTCACATCCCTCCACACTTGGCAACCTCTGCACCGCCTCATTGCACGCGTGCAGAGCCCACACACACGTTGACCAATCAAAAACCTGTCACAAAGAGACAGAGAGAGGGGCGTGTGTGAAGGGGGAGCGAGGTATTGACGGGGGCCCCTAACCGGTGACCCCCAAACCCCAGGGTTGCTACGGTGATGCGGTTGCTATCTGCCAGGGGCTGCTGTTGCCGGGGCGATGGAGCGCGGCCCGTACTCTCCTCGAACGGGTCCTTAGGCCCTTTTCAATTATCAAGTCGGGGGTCATCAGCGCACACACAGGCAAGCGCGAGCACACACTCACATACACTTTTGAAATAGGTTCTTTGTGGGGCTAAGCTGCTGAGCAATCGCGGCTAAAGAATGGGCAGGTTTTGGTGGTGTGATGTGAGAGAACGGTGACATTGTTTCCAAAGAGGACAACATGTTCTGGAACTGTAAAATGCACAAGCACACCAAAGAAATTTAGAGTGAACATAATTTAAAATGCCCACCTCTTTCATATGTGCACCTTTTTCAGGATTTTTATGTACTGTAGACATTTTTTAGGAGCATATGCTAAAATGATAGCTCTCTCCAACTCCTCCTCCTCCAACTCACCAAATGTAACCTCTTCCATACTTTTCCTTCACATCCACCCTCATGTCTTTGCATCAAGCCTCCCATCCTCCCTTCACCACCTTCCCTCCTCCTCTCCTTCTGGATCTTTTCCAACTCTCCCCAGCTTTCTTCCATCTCCTCTCTCTCCACCATTTTCTCTTCTCCCTCTCTCTCTCTCTCTCCTCTCCTCTCCCCTGGTCAAGCGGACAAAGAGCTCTCTCCGTCTGATGTGATTACGGAGGGCTTTCACAAACACCACTCAGATTCAGAAAGCAACGCTAAAATGTTCCACTTAACAAGAAAAGGTTGGAGAAACAGGCTTGATTTAATAAGAGTGAGATAGACTAGGACTGGGTTGTGTCTTGCAACCATGTGTCCTGTACGCACCATGAAGGTAGTCTCTCTGCATAAAAACAACCCTGACCTGTGTTTTAAGTCAGTGAAAAGGAGGTAATTATGGTTTATAGCGTGTGAATAACTGCCAGCACCGGTCCTAACATTGTTTCCCTTAATCATAACTCGCAAAGCATCCGGAAACCTTTTGCCTATCCTTTTCCCCAAGCCAATTCATCACTACCGTTCTACTTTTTCCAATCCAGCAGGAAACAGCGGTGAGAGACGTGTCACATCCTGAGGCCGGTGACGCCGCCCGGGACCAGGGAACGATCGCAGGGAGCCGATTGGATGAGACAGCTGTCAGAATAAGAGCGTTTCCTCTGCTCTCTGAGTGTATGGTCTAGGGCCTAGGGTGCGGGAGGGGACAGGGACAGGAAAAGGGACAGGAAATGGAACAGGATGGAACAGGATGTAGATGACAACGCCATCACCCACAGGATGCTGGGAAAATGTGTCTCTGACACAGAGGTTGGTGGATGGTTAATGGTCAAGAGTGTGGACAGGGAGAAGAATTCAACAAGGGAAAAGGGAAAAAGGAAAAGGAAAGAGTTGCAACAAATAGGGAAAGATGAATAATAGGGTCCTGGTAAAAGAGCATGGTAGACTGATGATAGAAAAGAGAGAATAAAGAGGGAAGCAAAGTGGAAAGAGAAGGAGAGATGGGATGAAATTAAAAAATGAGCAGGAGAGAAGCTATTCCCTGGCTGAAAAAACACTCAGAATACAAAATATACTATACAAAATATTAGGGACAACTATTTTCATGAAGTCCACTGATCAGGTAAAAGCCATTATCCCTTATTGATTTCCCTTATTAAACCTATACCAGTCACAAAGGAGGAGACGTAGATAAAGTGGATTGTGCAAAAGGGGCTGCAGCTCAATATCAGGAAGATGTCTCTAATATTTTGTACATTCAGTGTATTTCCACTGTCCACATGAAGCGAACTACATCTACTACATCTACTGCTTCTTATTTATCTTGGAAATGGTTTTATTAAATGTGTATCCTTTTTTAGCATTGCCTTGCTTCACATTCACACCTGGGAGCTGCCTAATACAATTACAGTCTTTTAGTGGCATTTAGTAGCTGGAATCTTTCATTTTTCTTGTTCTCCTTCTCAATTCCCTCCCCCCCCAATTCATTCATTTGTGGAATGAATCTTGGTTAATCTCACCATTCCTCATTTCCTCCATGACCCCTTTTTCTAGCCTCCCTTCATCTCCGAATGCCTCATACTCCTCCTTTTCTCACATTTCCTCGCTATACTCTCTCTGTCTCTGAGGCTGCATGCCAACAGTCTGGTATGTGCGAAAACCAGAGAGGAGTTGCCACAACTGTGCCACCGCAGCGCGCGCACACACTTTTCCACAAGGACCCACTCCCAGCTTGCAGACGGAATAGGGATTTCCTCCTCTCTTTCCTCCCCTCCTTCCTCCTGTTTCCCACGTCTCTCCACTCACCCATACCTCAAGACTCCCCAGTGACAAAAATGCAGCACCAGGGAGACTTTTGGACGTTTTTGGAAGTTTAACCCGGGCCAAACAGACACACAGACCAACGGAGAAACATGAAAACAGTCATTGAGGAGGGAAAGAGCTCAGAGCTGAATGAAAAAGAATAGAGACAAAGACTAAACAACACAAAAACCACGAGTCCTGGAGAAATGCTGAATAGGCTAACTACCGGTAAGTATGTGTTTCGAATATGAACGAGTGTACGCATGAAAACACGCAAACGTGCAAACAGACACACACAGACACACACAGACGTACACATATACACTGACGCTGTGCTGCTGCGGTTGAGAGGGCTTGGTCAGACTTGACACGCAAAAGTGAAAACACTGCCACATGGGCTGACTTGTATTTGAACTTTCACACTGTGAGTGTGTGTATATGTGTGTGTATGTGTGTGTTCAGCCCTTTTCTCACAGTCCTCAGCATTTGATGCCAAATTCACACTCTTAACCAGCATGAGAAAAATCTGAAAGACAGCACACACATACACACACACACACACACCCACACACAGGGAGGACGAGTCTTACAGTCTGGCACCAAAGGGACCACAGAATGAAGAAACCAAGATGTCTGACTGATCTGGGAAGCGTTTGATCATGCCTCTGTCTGTCTGTCCATCCATCCGCCTGCCTGACTATGGCTCAGGAATCATGGGAGACAGACAGAGATAAACAACCAAGACGAGTCAGTATTTTATCTAATGCTGTATCTCACACTGGGCGTAGCAGAGTCACTGCACCACGGGGCAGTGGGGGGTGTGTGTGTGTGTGTGTGTGTGTGTGTGTGTGTGTGTGTGTGTGTGTGTGTGTGTGTGTGTGTGTGTGTGTGTGTGTGTCTGGACAGTATCAGCAGAGCCCTGTGACAGAGAAAAGACAGCGAGGGACTGCTATCAGTAAATGTCACCACCACACTGTAGCAAGGCACACTGACCACACATTTACAGACAGTGGGGACTGTGTCTGTGTCCTCTCTCAGTTGTTGTGTAACACTGAGCCATGAAAATGGAGAGAGAGTGATGTTGGTCTGTATGTGTGTGTTTTGTTTTTTTAAGAGAGAAAGAACATGAATGAAAGTGTGAGAAACAGGGATGAATTTGGCCTAATATTTCATTTCATTTCACTTAGAATGATACTTGTACCTGAAATAGTTAAAGGTGCTACATGTAGCATTTTTAAATATCAACATATTGTTGTCAAATTAATTGTGATACCTTAATATAATTACCATAAACCAATGTAACCATGGTAGAGACAATTGGTAGCCTCAATATCACACCAGTGGTATTGTAAGAGCAAGTGTTTCTCAAAGTTAAGACCACATTTCCCATAAATCCTGTTGCCTCCCGTTGCTACTTATAGAGAGTAGAATACTTACAATAGTTTGACTCTGAAAGATATTGAGGCTAATAATTGTGTAATCATGATCACAATATCTGGCATTATCACTGTCATTTTAGCCACAATCATAAACAATAAGACAGGAGTCAAATTAACAAACCAGTAAACAGAGATGAGGAGTGCAGTCAGTTTTGCTGGAGGGCGGTATGGGATACAGAGACAGAGAAAGGGAGAGAGAAACAGTGTCACAAAAACACACAAATACACCCACACACTTACACCTGAGGAAAATGATGTCATCACACAGAAACCACATATGATATTCCTGTCAAGGTGTGTGTGAGTGTCGGTGTGTGAAAAGGGGAAGAGGTATGCAAAGTTTGTAAACCTAACACTACATATGGTACAAAGATACTAAAGTCTACAGGCATGACTGTGTGACTGTATGGAAATCTGACCTGATTCCATTTACAGTGTCCTAGTGACCCACAAGGAAGAAATCAACTGTAACCGGTGTGTGTGTGTGTGTGTGTGTGTGTGTGTGTGTGTGTGTGTGAGTGTGTGAGTGTGTGTTACAGTGTTACTATGTTTCAAGCTGTCTGGGGCATGCTATGGGTGTCTGGTGGACCTCAGCTCATACAATGGGCTTCTGTGTGAGACAGACCGATGGGGAGGAGAGATAAAACGAGAGAGAGAGAGAGAGAGGGGGAGAGAGAGAGAGAGAGAGAGAGAGACATTGGGAGAAATTGAGAGAGAAATTGGACAGGGCAGCATCACATGTCTATCTAGACTTTGACCTTGTAGTTCAAACCTCCCCTGTCATTCAAAAAAAGTGAGAATCTCAGTGGATAAAAGGAGAAAAAAAGGAGTGGCTAGCCTTCACTAAATTTCTCCAGGTATGAGACAATAAAATGCGCTACTGTTTCATGTATAGCCATGCGTTTAACTGCGAAAAAATACATTTTTCATCTCTGAATAAGGCAGAATGTCTTTAATAAGGCTGAGATTATGAGTTTTGGGGCAGCAGGGTTGTGTAGTTAGTAGGGAGACCGTCCTTCAACCAGAAGAACCAGGTTCAAGCCTCCCATGTTGGCAAGCATCCGCTCTGCTCAAGTGTCCTCCTGAATCCCTACCAGCTCCAGGGGGGCTGTTCTCTAGTTGACCCTGACCTCCTGGGAGGGGGGAAAGTGAAAAGACAATTCCCCTATAGGGATCAATAAACTATTTATTATTATGTCAGAACAGGCACCAATGAATTCCTCCTTCCTGTATTGTTCCCTTCACAGCTGTATGGATAGTCATAAATTAGATGAATAAATCCAGTGCCAGCTAGTGCCTATCCAATTGTATTACATCAGAATTTTGAGTGAGCAGACGAAGATGCCTTTTGAAGAGTATTGGGACGCGGCCTTTAATTGCTTAACCGCACATGTGGCAAAACTTAGTCAACTACACCCAAAACACTCCGCCCTGACTTTGAAGGAGAATGGAAAACTATCGGGGATTAAATCCAAACCACAAACCAGGCTGTTACTTCACCCGCCCCCCTCCCCCCACAAAATATGCACCCCAACTTGTCCAAGTCTTGGGCAACTTAGCAGTTACACAAGAAACAAAGGGATGAGGAGAGGAGGAGTGGAAGAGGAGAACTGCGTAGACCTCATGTGTCACCTCCCTGCTCCTGAAATTGCCTCCGCTCCCCTCCTCTTCCCTTCCTTCCCCAGCCCGCAACCACATGAAAGGCCTACTGGGTTGGGTCCCCATATGGTGTGGAGACAGGAGGGTGTGTGTGCATGTGTGTGTGTGTGTGTGTGAGTTTGGAAGGATAAGCTGGTTAAGGGGGCTCCCTCCGACCCTAGTGCCCCTGGCCTTAAGAAGCCGCATAGCCAGCTGTTTTCCTGAAGAGCCTCTCTCACTCTCTCTCTCTCATACACACACACACACACACACACCTCTCAGGCCAATTAAGACACCCTGTTATGTCATTAGTGCCTGTTTACCATAAACTCTCCTCTACTCTCTTCCCCCTCTCTTCATCTTGCCCCCTCCCCTCCTGACCTTCCCACTTTTCTTTCTTTCCCAACTCCTCCCCCCATTTCCTTCTCTCCCTCCCTCTTTACCCACCAACTTTATCACTCATCTACTGTTTACACTCTGCTGTTGGTTTTCAGTATGATTTAAGCTGATATTGATTAAAGATTATTCTTCACCACACAAGTATCATAATATGAGACGACAGGGAGTCTAAAACCACAGAAAATGTGTGATCATATGTGGAGTTTGTACTGGATCTCAACATATATATATTTTTTCTTACTTTTCCAAATATTTTTGTGTAATTATTTATTTCCAAACTTGGCCTGGAAGATACCGATTTTTCCATAAATTTCCACACCCGTATAAAACATAATAAAGTGTTTACATGAATCAGGACACCAGCTAATATCGGCATCTTCCAGCTTTCAAATTCAGGCTTCTCATAATCGGGGTATGAGATTATCCTGGATATGGTTGCAGTGTTTTGGGGTTGACATGCAACATCTGCTACTGTGGTATTTGGTGGATGCTTTGGATAACAAAGTGCCTTACAGTGCCATGAGTGTACACATTTTTAGTACAGGTGGCTCCAATGGGAACCAAACCCCTAACCCGGTTAGTGTTACTCCCAAGCTCCACTACAGCGTTTGAGTGTCAGAATTTGCCACCAGTCATACAGAGAATACTTCCTTTGAAATCAGTGACAGCTGCTCCACTGCCTGCGTTGCATTTGTGTTGAGTCACATCTGATTAAAGCGTCCAAGCTCAAAAATCGCCGATGTCCAATTCTTTATGACTGACGCACTCATTCATCCTCATATAGTGCATTGAAATAATGAGCAATAAAGTTGATATGCTCTATTGTAGTTTGTTTCAGCTCAGCTTTTGTTTACATTTGTGCACACAAAAAAATAAGGCAGCTATATTCTGAATATTAAAGGAATACTGGTGTGCATGTAAGCATCAAACTCCTCTCTCCCTTTCTTCCCTCTCTCCCTCTTCTTTTATCCAGCAGTCCCTTTAGCTTCTGTTCTTACTTTCTTTTCCCCCTTTCACGTTCTCAGCTCCTTCACCTTATCCTCTCATTTCCTCTCTCTCCCTCCTTCACTCCCTCTCTTTCTATGGAGTCACTGAGATGTGACTGTGGCAGAATGGTCAGCTCGCTGGGAGGGTTCAAGACTGGCCAAGAATGTGTGTGTGTGTGTGTGTGTGTGTGTGTGTGTGTGTGTGTGAATGTACTGGTCTGCCAGAGGGAATTAGCCTCTCTTTCCTCTCTCTGTTGTGTCCGGCCCTGTCCGACTTGTCAGCCTCAACTGCACGCTAGTTATTCCAAAAAACGCTTTCAGAAAGGAGGGATAAAAAGAGAGAAAGGGAGAAGAGGGGGGAGGAATAAAGGGAGGGAGGGAGGAGAAGGAGGATAGGGAGGGAGGGGAGGAGAGGAGAGGCAGTGAGCTCAGTGCCACAGTGGGAGTAAAGTATGGAGGTTGAGTCAGAGACTGAGAGTGAACAAAGGGTGAAGAAGAGGTGTTTGAGAAGTGAAAATGTTGAGAAATTGAGAGAGCAAGAAAGGGAGACAAAGAAAGAAAGAGAAAGAGAGACAGAGAGAGAGAAAGATTTCCTAATTTTACCACCCTGTCAGAAAAACAAAAGTTATCAATAGTGTTGGGTGAGGATGAAAGGTCAATGATGTTGGCTGCTAAATATGCCATGGCTTGCCATAACCTCAGAGACAGGCTATAGGCCATGCTATTCCAAGTTTTCTAGGTTGTACAATATGTAAATATAGGCAAATACACATCTTTGGAACTATAAGAATTAATATGATCAGTTACGATTCATGAATTGCTGTTGAATGATCAATGATCAGTTTATTTAGACGTCATGTGGTTCATGTTCTCAATAGGGCTGCAACTAACGATTATTTTCATTGTCGATTAATCTGTCGATTATTTTCTCGATTAATCGATTAGTTGTTTGGTCTATAAAATGTCAGAAAATGGTGAAAAATGTCGATCAGTGTTTCCCAAAGCCCAAGATGACGTCCTCAAATGTCTTGTTTTGTCCACAACCCAAAGATATTCAGTTTACTGTCATAAAGAAACCAGAAAATATTCACATTTAAGAAGCTGGAATCAGAGAATTTTGACTTATTTTTCTTAAAAAATTACTCAAACTGATTAATCGATCATCAAAATAGTTGGCAATTAATTTAATAGTTGACAACTAATCGATTAATCGATTAATTGTTGCAGCTCTAGTTCTCAATGTATCTGTGTTTGTGCAATTGTTACCACATACAGTATATTCCTTGCAAATGCTTTGGCAACACATATTGTTTTGTCCTGCCAATAAAGCCATTTGAATTTGACAGAATGAAACATTCCATTGTTCTATTTGATTCCAAATCCTAAAGGCATGTTTGAAGGGTCAAGAAATCAATTGAACTTACAATTTAAGTGATACAAATTATGTCAAATTGTTCAGTGTTGGTGAAGGTTTGTGCTTTCCCAGTGCCTTATAGTTTCCCTACAAATTCCTTTTCTGCTGAATTTAGTTACTTTGATAACCACTACATCATCTAGAGGTTTTGTTCCACAGCTGTGTGTAGGAGTCAATACGCTCCATAGGGGAGGAGGCTCCAGACAAGTTTCTATGGATGTTCTGTTATGTTACTGTTACTGTTCCTGTGGTGGGTGTGTGTGTGTGTGTGTGTGTGTGTGTGTGTGTGTGTGTGTGTGTGTGTGTGTGTGTGTGTGTGTAGCTCAAATATAGAAGACCGGATGGCACGCCAGGACAAACTGATACACACACACACACATAGAGCTAGGAAACTATCAGTCAGTCCACATGTCCAAAAAGAGTGTGTCCCTTTGTCTTTATTTTACTTTGTTTATATGAGAGAGAGAGAGAGAGAGAGAGAGAGAGAGAGAGAGAGAGAGAGAGAGAGAGAGAGAGAGAGAGAGAGAGAGAGAGAGAGAGAGAGAGAGAGAGAGAGAGAGAGAGAGAGGCAACATGAAAGGCTAGATGGCAAAACGGGCGAGGAGATAGCAGGATGCATTATAAAGACCAGACTCATTCATAAAAGATTGATAAAAGAGAAAGATACATGAATTTCTCCATTCCTCCCAGCCCTGGGGGGTCTGACATTTCCATCCAGACCACTCATCACTGCCTCTGTCTTCCCACAACAAAGACCCTCAGTCTCATCTCCAGTCCTCCAGGGTCTCGGGGGCCCAGAGGACCACCGCTCCCCCAAGGCGGAGAGCCCTTTGTGGGCTTATTAACCTGCTTCACCCCCCATCCTCCTCCTCATCCACCTCCAGCCTCTGGACCTCTGGAAGTTTCTCCAAGTCTCCAGGGGAGGGGTGCGGGGTGCGGATGGAGGTGAGGCCCTGACGGTTATGGGGCACAGCTGACAGGGGGGAATGAGCACAGTTCTACCCCACTGAAGGGGCACTTGGTTGGAGGGGGGTGGGTCATATTCTTTTATGTGGTGACTGGTTAGCTGCCACGGGCCTCATTGAGAACAACTGAGGATAACGGATGGAAGGCGGGAGGTATGTTTGTGTGTGTGTGTGTGTGTGTCTGTGTGTGTGTGTGTGTGTGACAGAGAGACAGAGGCAGGGTTTGGGGTGGGTTTGTTGCTAGGAGTAGAGGGAGAGGGGTGAAGAAGGGCAGACTCAGAGTTCAGAGGTGAAAGGCCTTAAGTGGAGATGATGGTTTTTTATTGTTTAGACCCTCTGACACGCATTAAAATGTGGAACGGAGGACACACACTATTGTGTTTGATTTTCGAGAATACACACACACACACATACACACAAATCCAGATATGCACACACACACACACACACACACACACCAGTGTTTCCTCTGCTTTCACTCAGCAGCAGTGTGCCACCACAGCAGAAAATTACCCAACATTACAACACAAGAAACCTTTGTGTTTTTCTTATTGCAAACTATCCAAAGAAAAATAGCACTGTAACCTGCATTGGCGCCACAACTGGGACCAAAACAAGTGAGGAGGTGGAACCAAGACTAAAATTACCCCCCAAGCACCATTTCTCCATACAATTATAGTGGAAACAGTGCACCTTTAAGTCTACAGACCCCTAACATACACAAAATGCTTTTCCCTGTGAGGTAGGAACCAGATCCTTTACAAACCGCAGTATTCAGTGAACCAAACAGAGGTGAAACTGCCCTACAACCAATTTGGCCCAGATGACACCACTGACAGGTGTACAATAATAGTTAGGCTACCCGATACACTAGTATCACTACACAAAAGGCTGATACATCCTACATTTGGGACCAATGACAGTTTCAGGTCCCTCCAGAATCGCAATCACTTATCTTGCCCGGTACAAAAGTGTACAGGAGTTTGTCTTGGTGACATATCAACAACCTAACAGTTCACAATACAAGGGCAAAACACATATAGTGCAAATGCCCAGCTATATTACTCTACGTATGAAGAGTTTCGCTCCAAAAATTAGATAGACCCTATCTGAAAACAAAAAATAAAAAAGGAAGTTTTGCCAACTCTTAGAAATTGATTTCTGGTAATAAAGTTAAAGTCATTATGTATTAATATTGAAATTATTAGCCAGCCTGAGACCTTTGTTTACAAAATAGTAACACTTCTGAAGATCCTTCCTATCTGCTGGACATCAGCACATGTGGCTGACAGCTTCTGTATTTACTGACAGGAAAACTGATGAGGGAGTACCATGCCCAGAGGTGGTGTACTGGTTAAAACCCCACCTATGGACCTGGCTCAGGATTGAACCCTTTCTTAATAAAAACTCCTTGAGAAAATAAATACCTGGGTGTACCACCCTGACTTTGAAGGCTGATGTTGGCCCTGTATCACTGGGCAGCCTAAATCTTTTGTGTAAAAACACCTGGGGCTTGGGAACGCACCAAATCAAACATCTATAATAATAGCTGTAATAGCCAAGATGCCCTTAAGCAAGGCACTTAACCCCAGTTGCTCCAGTGGAGCTGCTCGGTGGCCAACATTAGCAGGCTGTGGTTGTACTTGGCCACTCCTGGGTGTGAATGTGAGTATGAATGTGAGGCAGGAGTGTCAAATTTCCCTGGACAAATAAAGGTTTTGGGGGGAAAAAACACAACTTTATATTTAAAAGATGAACCCATCTGAACCTACACAACAGCACAAACCTCAATGTCTGGGACAGAGAAAAACTCTGGCCAACAACAGCAGCAGCTAAATGGCAACGGTCAGAGTACGTGAGTAGCACTCAATCACAGTGTTTCTCTGCAGTAGGCTATACCGTTTCTTTTGGGTGCAGCTAGCTTGCCGCCTTGGGTTAAAATGACTCATTTCATATCAACAAACAAGTTTAAATGTCAACCATTTGACCACAGTTTAAGGTAACATGTAGTTACTGCTCCACAATTACCTGTCTCCACACCCAACTTGCTTATAAATCAACAGGTATCGCTGGCCTAGGGCAGCCCACTACACACACACAGACACACACACACACACACACACACACACACACACACACACACACACAGGTTGTTTCCCATGGTGCATTGTCTATTCAACTACAGTTTCTCCCATTGCAACCGTCAGTGAGCAATACCAGGATTGGGCGTGCAGACTACAGCAGGGTTTAAGGAGATTAGCCATTCTATAGCGGTATGAAATCATATTCCTCATAATCCCCATCACTGACTCCGAAAATCCCCACTCACTGTGTGGCATGGGAGGGCCTCTAAATGTGCTCTCTTGTTCTCTTTCGCTCACTTACACGCATGCATGCACACACACACACACACACACACATTAACATGCATGCAGCCGGACAAAACAGCTGGATGTACAAAAGAACACTCTGATGTATAAGATGTGTAGGATTATAGAGCGTGTGTGTGTGTGTGTGTGTGTGTGTGTGTGTGTGTGTGTGTGTGTGTGTGTGTGTGTGTGTGTGTGTGTGTGTGTGTACATGGTAAAGTAGGTAAGCATTTACACTATTCAGTTGTAGGCCTGCGCAAATGGCTAAAACGATTTCCTCATTACTTTGACAAATATCATGATCACAATGAATAATCCCATCTATTATTAGTCTCTTTGATTAGTCTCATTAGTCTCAATTATTTTACTGCATGTTTTGCTACTATCTTATATCAACATTGTATCTATTTTCAGCTGGCCTTCTAAGTGAAATTCAATGAAGTTAAATGATTCCATAAGGCTGAATTCAACAATTATTTATTGTAGAAGCTAAAATCACAATTTACGATTATATACGATTAATTGTGCAGCCCTAGTCAGTTGCACCCAATAGGATAGCCATCTGTACCAGTTAGAAGAAAAGAAAATCTTCATACGGCTGTGAATCTGTCCAATAAGTCCCAGTTGTGTCGTTATTTTCTTTATGAGCTACAGTACAGCTGGCTTCACAGAGTTATGACATGTATTATTTAACCTGTTTGAAATACAGAATTATTATTCCACAGTTCTGCTTTGGGACTACTGACTTGTATGCGTGTGTGTGTTTGTCTGTACTTACATCTTGTGTGTTTATCCATGTTTACTTGCCCTTTTGTGTGTGTGTGTGTGTGTGTGTGTGTGTGTGTGTGTGTGTGTGTGTGCGTGTGTGTGTGTGTGCACCCGCACGCATGCTGCGGCTAGCCCTTGAACCTCTTTTTTCCTTCAGGCAGCTTTCATGTTTAATAGACCGCATCACAACCATAAAAACACACTATTACTTTCATTACACTGTGTCTGTGTGTATGGGTGAGTGTGTGTCACTGTATATGTGTGTTCTGCATGGTGCCAGGCAGTACTTCGTACACAGAGATTACACAACAGGTGGTTTGGATTTTCCACTGTTTTCTGCGCTCATCCACACTGCTCTAACGGAGAAGAGAAGAGAAGAGAAGAGAAGAGAAGAGAAGAGAAGAGAAGAGAAGAGAAGAGAAATAACCCAAAAGGATGGAGTGAGATAGTCCCAGGCCAATTTTTTTTTTAGAGGCTTTTTTTACACTGCGAGTGATTCATAGTGTCTTAGAGGGAAAGAGGGAAAGAGGGACATGGAGCGGCACATGGGGACGGAGAAGGGTGATGACAGAGATAGAGAGAGATATATAGAGACAGACAGAGAGAAAGAGAGAGTAAGAGAGAGAGCAATATGAGACTAGAAAGAGGATGCATGAAACAGGGAGAAATAAGGGGAAAAATAAGGGAGAAATAAAACAAGAGAGACAGGACAATGAAAGAAAAGGAGAGCGAGGAAAACAGAGAAATGTCATATGGTTGCTATAAGAGGACACACACCTGCTTTGCACATCTACAACCCCAGAGGCTAAATGTAGGCGAATCAACATGAGAGAAGATCACCGCAGACATCACATAAATCTGTTCCTAGACCAGCCCTCACACAGCCACACATGAATGCTTAACA
Source organism: Centroberyx affinis (assembly GCF_046629955.1). NCBI lineage: Eukaryota > Metazoa > Chordata > Actinopteri > Beryciformes > Berycidae > Centroberyx > Centroberyx affinis. The sequence goes on from NW_027281773.1 coordinate 57,732, forward strand.
CAATACTGTTCCAGGCTAAAAGATAAAAGCCAAAAAAAATGGTTTAGCTAAAACCGTTCAGTACCATTTCAACTGGATGTGTTCTCTACTCTCAAGTCTTCATGTTTGACCTGTTTATCCCCCTGCCTGCCCAGCCTGCTGAAAAGACAAAAGTTTGGCAATTCTACTGTATGTTCAGGCAACTCACACAAACAGGAATGAGGCATAGAAACAGTAATCTACTATTAGAAAGGAATGGGAATTTTATGTCCAAAAACCTGAAATATTAGGGGGAAAAAAATAGCCTGATTTGTGGGAAAAGGCCAAATCAGTTTGTCTTCAACACAATGCAGCACGGTGAAGCCTCTGTATCACAGGAAATATAGTAGTGATGGTGATGGATGGAGGCTTGGAAAGGGACTCGGTGCAAGTACATGCATGTACACACACACATACACAAAAACACGCACAAATACAATGACGTCTCTGTGGATGAGGCAGAGTGGGGGAAACAGACAGCTAGATTTGCTACATAGAAAGATTCAGTAGTCAATAGGGATTCCTGTGTGGAGTACGTCATATTTCATAGTGACAGACGCTCTCTCTCCCATGCTCACACACACAGATACACAAACACACACACACACACAGCATCCAGTGTTCTTGGGAGACGGGGTGAGATGGATGACAAGCCGAGCGTCTGCCTCAGGCAAGAGAAGAAGAGACAAAAGTGTTACATGATGGCCTATTTGGTCTGAGTAATTAATAGCCAAATTAGTAAAGCCCAGTAAATAAATAGGTTCAAACTCTGTGTCTGTGTGTGTGTGTGCATTGCGTTTGAACAACGTGCTGTATTCCTTCTTATTATCCTGTCAAGGAGTCCGGCTGCAGGCTGAGAGCTCCAAACCAAACACGCATCCAGAAACAGTGGAGAGAGACGGAGAGAATTTACAGAGAAATCCAACTGATTTTGTGTGTTTGAACTGAATCACACATCACTGCTGTTTGTGTTATCAGTGTTATGTGTCTGCCATGGCAATGTCAGACAAGACTTCTCATGACGATTAAGATCTTTGAACTGAACTAAACTGAATTGAGAGAGAGAGAGAGAGAGAGAGAGAGAGAGAGAGAGAGAGAGAGAGAGAGAGAGAGAGGGAGAGAGAGGAAGGAAACACTCCACTAAAACAACACAGCTGACAGAAGGAGAGAAAGAGAACAACCAGTCTTTTATTTTTAATCTCTCAACCCTTCGCAATCTGAGACAGAATAGCAGGTCTGAGGAATGCATGAAGACGTTGAAGTCAGGCCCATAACAATGTTGGAATAGCAATGGTCAGCAAAAATTGGGCTGGAGCCAACAGTACATCTAGGCTTTAGTCAAACAAAGACAGCAAGTGATTTATTCTAAACCAGACAAACTAGGGATTTTCGGGAAATTTCCATGTGATTTTAGAGACAAGTACTTTAAGAGCATAGGCATATGTTACTGCATGTATCCCTTTCAAAAAAGGAAGCAGATAGGATTTTAGGAGTTCCTGAGGGCCACTTTGACAGCGATCGACATGTTGGCTCTTGCAAGGATTGAACTGGTGACCTTTGTTTACAGGACAGTCTCTCGATCCACCAGGTCATCCTGCACCACTGATTTCATCTTATCCTTTCATCCTTTTCAATCTGTTTACAACTCAATATCATGTCTTGCACATGTGCTTATATTTTAGGCAATAGGCTTTGGTAGTCACAGAAGCAGCGCAGGCCAAATGCATCTAAATGCTCATGCAGAGCTCCTGATAAAGTTCAGTAGGAGAGATTCTCATATTCTACCAGCCTTCTTTCCTCATAACAGTGTGCATATTACATAGAGTTTACCACACACCTTTGTCCTACAGCGGGAACAGTATCCAGTTATCTAAATATCCCATCACTGTGCTCCCTGTTTAAGCATATCACCAGCTATGCACCTCTCCACCTCAGTTTACTCATCTTTCACATCCCATCCTCCTCCTACATCACATCATCATCACCTCCCCATTCTAGTAAAGTCATATCAATATTACATCCCTATTACTATCAAATACAGAGTAAGTATTCCAGCACAATGTGTCACCGCACCGTCAAAGAGGTAAATTCTACATTTATTGTATTTGTTTAATAAAATTATTTTGATTCTGTTAAGTGTTATTGAAAAGTGTCGACAAAAGGTTTCATATTTAACCTAGATACAGTCTGCCTCATTTGTTACTTTATCACACTGCAAACATGACAATGCCATTGCTTCCATTCACTTGCCACAGGAAACTGAAATGACCAAAGCCGCATATACGTGCGATGTATGTGTGTGTGTGTGTGTGTGTGTGTGTGTGTGTGTGTGTATTCGTGCAGAGGGAGTTATGAGGTTGGTGGATGGGGGGTGGGTATATATATACTAGCCTAGGTCAACATGTTGACAATGGATCGTTTGACCGTTGGCAGGAATTGAGGACAACAGATTGTGTCGTTATTCTCTCACACAAACACACACACACACAGGGCAGGGTGGTGACCAAGGCAGGAAACTAACTTTTTTAATCCAGCGGCCACAGTGCCTGATGGATTCCAAAATTCACCAGAAACTTTCACTATTTTTATCGTTATCCCTACTCACTACACCACCCTGCTGCCCACCAAATATTTTGCTGAATGTCAAAGAGGAGAGAATCGTATCAGCCTCATTCATTCATTCATTCGAATTGACCAGCGTTTTTGTAGTGGCTGGTCATGACTGTTCTCTCCATAACTTCTCCCTGGGGCAACGATAAACATCAGGTCACCTTTACAACAGTGACCTAATACCCTGCTCCATACAACCATCCCCTATCTCCACTAACATTGTTGATAGTTGATACATATGCCCTACTGACTCAAATCTGGAACTTTTCTGTCACTGAACCGGGGGAAACCTTGCCGACTAAATCCCAACTAAATTAACCTACATTTTCATTTACACTGAATGTATTTGTCTGATGCTTTTCCCCAGAACAACTTGTAATGAGTGCAATAGTGGAATAATCTTACATCTATTACATTGCCAACATCACAAGCATCCAACAGTGAGGAGGGCGAGGGTCAGAGTCACTGCATGCACACAACAGAATAAATAGGCCTACATATTCGGAGAAGATGAGATAAGCCTATAGTCATAAGGTATTCATAAGGTATCTAGCTCTGACCTATTTATTTTACACAGCAAACCATTATGCCTGTTAGCCCAAGACAAAACCTCAGTGCAACCACATAGTTCATTCAACTGAGCGACGGGAATTTGACTAATTTGGCTGATGTTTAAAAGACTGTTTACAAGGCTAGTCTAAAAATATGCCTGAAAAGACCCAAGTGACAGCTGTTTCTCAGGCATTATCTGCAGAACCAAATATAGCCCACCCCCTATCCCAACGTCTCATCCCATGACTCTCATGCACATACAACTAGTCATTTCCATCCCAAATTCAACCGTGGCGTGTTGTAAAAAAGTCACATAGCCCACACCTTAGCTGCAGAGGAAGCCCTTCAGCGTGTCTGGCTGGCTGTGGTCTATATTCTCCGAGTCTATAGAACGGTATTTCCTATTTGACTTGCCGCCCAGTGGGACGAGAGACCGACTGCATTTCCACAGCCTCTAATGCGAATCATGAGGATTGCCGCAGGACGTACCGCCCGCTGCATTTGTGTGCATGTGTGTGTGTGTTTCTGTGTGTGCGTAGGTTAAGTGGCACAAGTGACAGATGTGGTTGAAAATCCCTGTTTATTTTTCCTGAGGCGGTCATGGAGCCGCAGAGGGTATGTGTGTGTGTGTGTGTGTGTGTGTGTGTGTGTGTGTGTGTGTGTGTGTGTACAGTGTGTTCCAAGGCCTTGAGTGCAGTAAAGTGCAGAAGCGGGATGACAATAGCCTTTATGTTCCTGTAAGATGAGCTCCCACCTGCCACAGTATGTCACTATGTGTGAGTGTGTATATGTGTGTGTTTGAGTGAGTGAGTGCATGCATACATAATTATGTGTATGTGTGTATGTGTGGCTGTGCAGGTGTGTGTCCATCAATCAGGACACCCACCAAGGTGCTAGCGTGTTCACACTTAAGGCTGATGATTGATGTTATTAGTGAGGGAGAGCAACACACACACACATACACACACACTACATAAACACAAACAAACACACACTGAGTGAATCAACAAGGACTTCAGCAAACAGCATTCACACACCTTTGAGTGACTAGTCAGTCTTGTGAAAGCACAGTGAGTAGGAAGAAGAGCAGCAGCGGGCGTTTAAGTGGAAAGTAAACACACATACACACACGCACACACACACACTCACAAACACATACAGAAATACACACACAAACATACAGTAGCAGTGTATTTTGTGAGCACGAGGGATAGCGTGTGTGTGTGTGTGTGCGTGCATGTTCACTGATGAAGAGCCAATTCACTTCTGTGATGCCATAACCAGATGACGGTTTAAAGAAAACACAGTTAAAGCTTCATGGTCTGTGATGAGTCACAAAATGAGCCTACAGAAGCTTTGCAGGAAAGTCAGAAACACACTAACAACCATGGCTGGCACCATATCGGAGGTCCATCAGATAATTTTTTTTTGCTTTTACTGTATTTCCTAATGGACCAATAAATCCATCAATCAATCAATATCTGAAAAAGACACAAATTGTGGGTATGGATTGATGCAGTAATGCTTAGCTAAAAATGAAAGGTCAGATGAGGCAGATTACATTCCAAACTGCCTTGTCTTTAGCCCTAGAGCTACTCCAAAACACTCTGAGTTGTAGCTTGAGAAGAGTCAGCTGGTTTTTGGTTTTGTTAGCTAACTATCACTATGTGACACTATCTAAACACTAAATGGAACAGATGCATCAGTGATGAAATGAATGGCCCCCGGCTAAATACAGGACAGAAATGAACCGTGTCAATATTCCATACTGACGACTAGGGCTGAACAATTAATCAAAATTTTATCGAAATCGCAATATGGCCTACTGCAATTTTCAGATCGCAGGAGGCGCAATATTTGTTAAAGGCGAAATGTGTGTCAAAATACCATTTTAAATTAAATATTGTGGTGCTGCAGAGATGTCCTGGCCTACACATCATATTCTACAGACTTAAGAAAACATCTTGTTTGGTACAGATCCCCACAAAAATCACACCATAACCATTTTAATACGTTTTTCAATGAAAATGAGAATAATGATGTAAAAATGATCATTCCCTCTAATATTGCAAATCATATCGCAATTGCAATATCAGTCAAAATAATCGCAATTAGAAATCGTTCAGCCCTACTGACGACCGAGTCCTAAGTTAAGTGCGAACAACTGTTCTCCAGAGGGCGTGGTACATCAACTGAAACCCCTCTTTTGGTGGCACCTGTACAGCGATCATTTTACCCAACTCCATTACATCTCATCTATTATAACAGTGAAATCTCCAGAGCGCTCTAATGCCATAAATTCAGGAGAACAAAGCCTGAGGCCTGAGCTACACACAGCGGCACACATTGGTCTAAAGGACAGATGTGGGTTTAAAATGGTGACCCTCGATCTATGGAAAAATACACTCAACCAATCAAAAAAACATGGGGGATGTGGGCGAACTGTTAAAAAAATCCTTAGAGGGCTTAGAGGTGCTGAAAACATGGGGATGGAAAACACAGGCTCATACACACAAAAGCAACAGACACACATATACACAGAGACAATATACATGTAGGAATACACACTGGATGTACACACAAGGACAAGCGGGGAGTATGTACACACCTCACAGGACCTTCACACACAACAAGAGAGCTAATAAAAAGGTCGGAACGTAATGTTCCTACCTGACAAACATCAAATACACCTGGGGGAAAGAATGAGGGAGACAAATATATACAGAGAGGGGGAGCAAGAGAGAGACAGAGAGAGAGAGAGAGAGAGAGAGAGAGAGAGAGAGAGAGAGAGAGAGAGAGAGAGAGAGAGAGAGAGAGAGAGAGAGAGCGAGAGAAAGAGATGAAGGGGGAAAGGGGGCCTTGTCTTTGTTGTGGTCAGCATGGCAGTATGAGGGCTGACATCAAAGTACGGAGGGTGGACAGAGACGAGAGAGGAGAGGTCTGGAAGCCATATGAAAAAACAGGAAGAGAGAGATAGAAGCAGAGAGAGAGGGGAGAGAGGAAGAGACTTCAAAACAGGGGAAGGAGGAAGGGAACGCCGAGGCAAAAAAGGGAGAGTGATTGACAATGGAATATGCTGAAACATCATGTCACATCCTGTGCACACAACACACACACACAGACACTGCAAATCTTTTATTTGCCTAGATACTTTTGTCAAACGTTGTATCACACAGTTCTCTCTAAAGGCACAGTTCCAAATCTTTAATCTGCCTGGTCAAAAGTTGTGTAATAAAGCTATGACAACACTCTCCAGCACAATCTCATCTGTTGTCAGCAGACTTAGCCTGAGCTGTGCTGTTGGTTTAGCTCTACTTGTTTGGCTCTACAGAGGAAATACAATTGGATCTGAACATCTGGCTATTTGTGAAATTGTGACTCGAAGACAATAGTTGTGTAAAATCTGGACCATGACCTGGAGTTGAACTCTACAACTGTACTCCAAATGCATCATTCTATGTATGCATGTATATGCCTGTGTGTCTCTGTTTAAGGTATTTTTATTCCAGAGGGAAATTCAATTGTTCCAGCAGCAAAACACACTTGAGACACAATACACAACATACCAAAAATGCAAAAACACTATAATAAATCTAATAAAAAAGCTATGTGTATTATGCTTCCATGCAAACAAGTGTCTAGCAGTAAATGAGAACGTGAGAAGGCAAAAAACACCCAAACATGAGAGATCCTAGAGCCAGAGGGGGGGTCCTACTCTGCCCCTGGCTTCTTCCCCAGGGACAGGCCACCGTGGGGGGGATTAAATCTTGCTCATCTCCCCCCTGGCTGGGTAAAGCCCCGGATTACCCTGCAGCACCCACAACTGCCAACCTGCAAGGCCTGCATCTGGCCTCTGTGTGTGTGTGTGCATGTGTGCATGTGGACAGCCATGGTTAAATCTAGACAGAGACAGCCAGATCTATGTACGGCACTGGCAAGCCATGTCTAAGCCATGCACCGTTAAGGTCCAAAAATTAGCTATTTAGTGGACATTTAAGGAGGACAAGAAGTTTGTAACATGGATGAGGAAGCCATGATGGCCATGGTGGGAACCTCCATAGGTTCCCACCATGGCCCTGAAGTAAAATTCAATGACATTTCCATGACTTTCCATAACTCAATAGTCAGAGCACTTCCACTACCTAAAAATGGCATTTCTTCTTGGTCTGTTAATGTTGATTTTCAGCTCAGAAAAGTTCTAGCTAAACAGTCAAATACATTCTGTTATATTCCATAGAGCGATTTCTAATTCCCTGATATTCACCAAGTTCCCTAGGGAATTCATCAAATTCCCTGACTTTCCCTGTTTGGAATACACGTCTCAAAATTCCAGGATATTCCAGAAATCCCATGACCAGTGAAAAGCCTCCCATTCCCACCCCTTCTCTCTCGCTCTCTCCTCATACTCCATGCATGTGTGGGCCCTACTCTTAATCTAGCAGCTCTCACAGGCTTAGCACTGCCGCTTAAACTAGGGCTTACACACAGACAGGCGCACACACACACACACACACACACACACACTTGTAAGACTCTAAATTTAACCACTTTCTTATTAACTTGACAGTCTCCTTGCATCACGAGCAAATCAATCTCTAATTTAGTTTTAGGGAGCGGAAGAACTGTAGGACAGTCTTTGGAGTCTGTTCATTCACCTCCAGTGATGAGTATCTTACATGGTAATACTCACACTGCCGGAGGGAATGCATATACATGTCACACACACAAAGACAAACACACACATATACAAAAGTCAAGAGAGATTTAAGCTTAAGGTTGTCCTGCTGATGATTAGTTACTTCCTCAAACACACGTTGTGGCTGAGGAACAAGACTTGCATTCATCAGTCATCTCTCTCTCTCTCTTTCTCTCTCTCGCTCTTCTCCTCTGTGCCCCAGCCAGGGCGCCTCTACCTCCTGGGCGGTCTGACTGACTGTATGGAGGCGTGAGAGAGGGCGGCTGCATGTACACACTCACAAACACACACACGCACACACACACACACACACAGAGTCCCAGTCAGACGCTGCTCAATGGCAGTATCCCTCCACCTCTTGGAATTCTACAGCTCTCTCTCCCTCTCTCTCCGTCCTTCCTGACCCGTCCCATTGTATCTCATGGGACCGGGTCAACCTCTAGAACCAGGCCAGGCTCCTCTTGTTGGACGACTCCTGTGGGAACTGACTTGTGGATTCTGGCTGCGTAATGACTGCCTTCTATCGTTGAATGGAGAGGACCATGGCAGGCCTGAGTGAATAATGACTGGGGGGATTGAGTTTGGATAAACGTGTGTGTATGTGTGTGTCTGTATACGTTAATGTGTGTGTCAGACAGGACAGGAAGGTGATGAAAACTGTAAACAATAATTAGTTTGGCCAGAACATGACTGCGCCTTGGTATTTGTTTGTATTTGTTCCACTTGGATCTTAATTAGGCAGTTTAGTGTCATTATCATTATTGTGTAGTGCTGTTTATGTTCAAACACTGATGGCCAGAGTATAGCCAGACTGAGCCAAAAATGTCCATCAACACACACTCGCGCACAAACACACACACACACACACAGGTCCTTGAGAGGCACTCGAACATAGTAACACACACTAAACATGATAGTGTGCTACAGATGAAAGATGGATGTGCAAAGACATACTTCTATAAATATCTGAGAGGGATAGAGGGAGGAATGCACTGTGTGTGTGTGTGTGTGTGTGTGTGTGTGTGTGTGTGTGTGTGTGTGTGTGTGTGTGTGTGTGTGTTCGAGAAAGAGAGAGAGAAAAGGATGGACTGTGGTCATAGGCAGGTCAGTTGGAATCACATGTCCACCCCAGATTGTCGTTTTTTGCTCTGTGTGTGTCTTCAGAGCCTCACAGCAGTATGTAACTGGTGGGCTTAAGATAACTGACAGGGAGGCCCTAACTCTCTCTAAACTCCAATTAACCTTCACTACTGTTCGACCTACTTTCCACATTAAAATATCATACTCCCTATTCAAACCAGCGCTATATTTGGCAGAGGGGAGTTAGCGGGTAACATATAGTTAAAGGCGCAGTTCACTTTAAAGTAAAAGTTCAAATTGTGAAAATGTCAAGGGGCGATATGTCAGATTGAAAGAGGAAGTCCATCTATTCAAGAATCTCATTCTGAGGGAGAAATGTGAATGCCGGTTCTTTTTTCCGTTGCACGGTGCCATGCACGGTGCATCAAGAGTCAAATTCAGATCGGTCACTCTATACCTATAACTTCAACATGATGCACAGAACTTGACATAATCACATATGTCAAGGAATGTTTGCCATTTATTGAGCAGTATCTAATTAAAAAAAGGAAATAAAAGTTATGTTATTTTGCAAATTTAACTTTCTTCTAATCTTCACCCCTTCAAATTTCCCACAATCCTCTTCTTGTATTCAGAAAGAACAAGACGTCATTGCCATGAATGCGCCATGGGACTGCATATAATCTTTACTTGTTTTTATTTCCACTGTTTGTGTTTCTATTGAGTTTCCCTGTCCAAGTCCCAGCTGTCTTACTGTTGTTAACGGGTCAGGCCTCCGGGTGTGGCAGTAGCGACCTATTAGCCAGCCATGGCTGAGGTGACCCCTGTTAGCCTGCAGTGGAAACCCAAGCTAGCCAAACTAGACTTTGTTTAAACTCTTGACTCTGAGTGTCAGGTGTTACCCTCTGAGACTGGAGAGAATGACCCCTGACCTCTGCCCTGGCACCCAGCCCTTCAGCAGGAACGGACTAACAATGATTTAGTATAGACTGAGGCCCAAAACAAACACAGGCACAAACACACACCCAGACATGTAGAGCAAATCCCAGTTGTCCATCTTGTCCATAACGTGCTACTTCAATCTGCCCACAACCCTTCTTTTAACTACATAGGGAGACAGACAGAAAGACAAGAGAGAGGCACACACACACACACACACACACACAACGTCCTTCCCTCAATGTCAGTCCCCCAGCAGCTTGGGGCCCCTCTTGTTGCCATTCTCTTGCCCCTCACCAGTAATGTGATCCGTCTCTGAGCTGAGGTTAGAGTATGAATCCTGACCCACACCCACAGTAGAAGAACACAACAGGCTGACCAGACACATTTAGCATTTTACAGGTTAACTATCAATTACAGAATGATCTATTACATTAATTTGGGCTAGCTAGCCACTACTATCCCATAGCAAAGTTAACATGAGGACTCATTAAGGATTGGGATTCCTAGTCACAGTAGTACTGGATCTGGCAGTGAGGTGCTTTGTTATCACCATGTGAAACAGTGAGCAAGGAGGAGGTGGTTGGGGCTGCAAAAGACCTGATATTTCCATGTGTGTTCCGTGACTGGGAGTAATGCGGGTTACACATTAACTTTCATTCAAATACCCCATTCAAAACAACTTCATCAGCTGTTCTGTATCATGACACGTTCAAATACACGCCTCCCGAAATAGCTACATCCTTAGTTTTATTTCTTTATTTCTAGATACTGTGCCTCATACCTATTCTAGGTAATCAAGAGGGTGGGAGGGTAAGGGGGTGGGAGGGTGGGGGGTTAGGGACGTCTCACTTTATTACTGTCACTATTATCACTTTTTATTTTTATATGATACTACATTGATGTATATTTTGTAACAATGTGGAATATGCCTGCCCAACCCTGGGAACTTTTGTTGAAAATCTCAATAAAAAGATTTTGAAAAGAAAAGAAATACACACCTCCCTCGCTTCATTGTACCTAGCTGTGCAAAGCTGGGGAGAACCCTAAAAGGCAGTTTTCATATACAGAGCCATGTGTGTGTAGAAAGACATGCATAGTCAAGCACACATGTTTGTGCTGTAATGAATGTGAAGGCAGTGCTTCTGTACACCCACTGCTGGCCTTGGGGCTGCAAATCGCTGCATAACACACCACATTCCAGTCTCCTTTCTCACACCTGTCTTCAGCTGCTTGTCTCCACTCACTGACTGACGGACTGACTGACTGACTGCTGAAAAGGAACAAACCTAGACAGGAACTCCCAACCCCGCCCAGGATATACTAAAACCTCAACAGGTACAGATAATACAGGAGAAATCAAGTTGGGTCATTTTAGTTGCACTGTGCCATGTCATAGCACAGGGGATTAGTTAAATGTCAGTTAGCTGCCATGTAGAGGGTCCCCCCCTAACACAGTTTGATGGAATATCAGTGTGTGTGTGTATGTGTGTGTGTGTGTGTGTGTTACATCTATTGCTCATCATACATCACATTCGCTTGTGTCTGGGCACTGTCTGCTCAGCTTATCATTTCCCTGTAACCATGTGAGCAGTGTGTCTGTGTGTGTGTGTGTGTGTGTGTGTGCGTGTGTGAGTCATAGCCAAAGTCAAGGGAGAGAATAAGAGGTTGAAAAGATAGGAGGAAGGACAGCAAAGGAACCAAAAAGCAATGAGTCAGGCCTCTTTTGTGATGAGGTTAAACCCTGTTGATCGTTCCTCAGTGGAATTTGGGCTAGTCTGAATCCTACTTTGCAACATATTTCAGAGGCAAATGAGATAAACAAAGGAGCCAAGGAGGGAATCAACAGAGAAATGTGATCACTTAACCATCTGTAAACATGAGCACAAAGCAATCTATTAAATAGGAAGGAACGGTATGAAGTTGCTCAGTCAGCCCATATCAAGCAGATATGAACTTACAGACATCAGAGCAGACAAAATGACAGGCCTATCTCTCCATCTTTAGCTGGCACAGCCACCATAGTATGAGTCAAAGTCTGGGTTAATACGTAACTGCTGTGTGTGAGGCTATAGGAGGCAGCTTTACAGGATGAGAACACAAACAACGAAAAACAAAAGTCAGCAAAGCAAAGGGGATTGATTTTCCATTGATCTTTGAGAGGACAAACTTCATTTACAAGCATAAAAAAGCAAGTAGAAATGGAGAAATAGGTTGCAATGCCTCCCTGTGATCCCAGTGTCCTTTGAAGCCCTAGACACAGATGGTCTGAGCATTGAGGGGGAATCCATCATTCCTGACAGGACTCAACGCCCGCATTAACATAAGTCTAAATCCAAGACAAACACAGCCATGTGTTTAGGAGACACTGGTCACTCCCTCCCCTTTCATTCATCTGACAAAATGTGACTACCACCTTGGATCTGTCCAACATCTCGCCAAAGCATGTTGACCTTGTTATGATTGAACAGTGATGACCCAAAAGACAAACACAACTGCCAGTAACAGATAAACAATAACGAATCAGTGACTTCCCAAGCGAAAAATAACTACAATATTGCTATTCATGTGGGGAACTAATGTGTCTGTGGTATTCAATAGTGATCTTATCGTACGTATTGTATTTTTATCTCCTATAAATCACTATAACATTCAGATTTACATTGTGTCTGTGGTACCGAGACTTTATAGTGAGTTTATAGTGACTCCTGTGGCATCACTTTAATATTCCTACTCATATAGGGACTTGTAGTTTTGCTGTGATGTTTGAAGACTTCTAAAAATTATACTATAGTTATTTTTCGCAAGGGATAAGGATCTCAACCTGCCTTTCTTTGGCATGGTAAAGCAGGCAATACATTATTTCCTTTGCTGTAAGGCTATGGGCATCTCTGGATTACACCAGCAAGTGACCCGCAGCACTGCAAACTTACGGATTTTGATTTTCTTGGGCTCAAACTTGCGGATTTCAGTCTGCAGAGTTTCCAGGCGTCCTTGAATCCTGCAGGATCTTCTGAACACCAGCCCTGCCTCCATCTCAATCCCCAGGAAGATGTCGCTGGCATGTCGAGAAAGGTCGGAAAGTTGGTGAATTATGTTGGTCATTGTATGACAGCTAACCTCATCCAAAGACGAGAATAAAACGGGTCTTCGCAATTTGCGTCTCCCGGTTTCTTCCACGGGTATCCAGCCATCTCTCGCCGACAACCGACCAACACGCCGCGGCTCAACGCTCCTCTGGTGGAAGGGCATATTTATTTAATAATAATAAACTCCACTGGGACCGAAAACACTTCAAACTACGCTCACAACCTTACAGCTTTCAAACAAATCCAAGACGCACTCCTTTTCCGATGCTGGTATTGTTTGCGAGGCTGCATAATCCTTCCATCCCGCCATATTTTTGTTTTTCAAAGCATGGGATTTCTTTGCTGTATACTGGAGACGTTGCCTCCCAAAGTCTATTCAAATTCAACCAGAGAGAGTGCAGGCTGGAAAGAAAAGGAAAAAAAAACACAACTGAAGGAAAAGTGGAGAAAAGTACAAGTAAAAACCCGGGAAAAAAAACTACAACCACCTGTAGCAACTGGAACCGGAGCCAGTTATACAGATCAGTTGGAAGGGATGAGAGTTTACCTGCTTCCCTTTGCAGTCAGTGGAGCGGCTTGGTGGGAAACCAGGACTGGATTTCGTCTCTACTGCGTCCGTTTTTTTCTTCTTTATTTCTAGAAAATAGTTCCCAGAGTGTAGTTCCCAAGAAACTAAGTAGTTTAATTGCACTCATATTTTACCCTCAACAAGACTAACTATTTTGTTCATAGGTTTAAAATCCCCACTCTTGCCTCCCCACCTACAGAATATTAGACAGTTATAGACCTATAAAGCTGTATAAAGTCATAGCTAACGGCAAAATATTCTCAGACAGGGTCCCTTAGGCCAAAATATCATTTTTTATGGGTTCTTACAGTGAAAAAGTTTGTGAAATACCTGTTTTAAATTATCTAAAGCCTCGCCTGAGCAATGAGCCACGAAAGGTCGTGTTTTCCTGTGATATAGGAGCAAAACGCAGTTGAAGCCTACACGAGTATTAATAAAAAAGGAACGACGCAAATGTTCAGTAAATCTTTTCTTTTCAATCTGTTCCATAATAATTTAGTTATTCTTCCGCCAAGCAATATAGTTTTTCAACAGTAGCTAAGCACAGTGGTCGCTATGCGACACATAATTAGCCAGCCGGTGTGAGTAGTGAATTTCGGTTAGCGCATTAATATTTCAATGAGCTGTTATGCGGTCAGAGGTGTGCGTTTAGTGGGTATTTTACAACAGCTTTGAACGTGACTGAGCCAATCAGAACTGAGGACCGGAACTATCTGTTTTATAATGAGTTTAATAATCCAGAGGCCTGCCGATGGAGGCGAACACAGTACTCTGCCCTGTCAATGAATAATGTTACTCATACCCTTTAAAATAAACCCTGGACAACACATTGTGTGAACACTTGTCTCTGATTTATCATCTGTGAGTGTGTGTGTGTGTGTGTGTGTGTGCGCAAGGCATGTTTGTCCAGGGCCAGTGTCCACCGTCCAGCATTCCTACCATTGCTCTTTGAATTCCAGACAGCAAACTCTCATCAGTGGTTTCCCAGCTCAGTAACAGAATACAAGCCACAAGTGCAGTGACACACTCTTTTGAATAATAGTGGTTGACAATGTCCAGTTGGCAAAACATGTCTCTGGACTGAACATAATATGCCCCCTGCTGTATTAAAGTGAACACAGCAACTTCAAAAGCTGCCTGTCACGCTCCTGTGCTATGTGTGCTGCATGTGGCATTTAATGCATTTCTTGTGAGCGACTCTGTTTCCACTGCCAGTGTTTTCTCATTCCACAACTAACTGGAAATCTTCAAATTCCTCTTTAGCTACTATGCTCTCTGTGGCAACAGTTGGAAGAGTTACTCAACAGTACAGTGGAAGAGCTGATGCAGCTGTCCTCTGGACCGCTGATGCCTCTTCCTTTCTCTGTTGTAACATCCCACATGCACTCTGAAACACATGACAGACAACACAGATTGTCTTCTGAATATGAGTAACATCCGCACTTTTTCCTGCCTTCAGCACAAAATGTGTCGAACAGGAAAACAGCGTGTGGATGACACATTCGCCACCAGCGGAAAAAAGGCCACGCCAAGGCGGTTGTGTTGTTCCAAGGAAGTCTTTGGTGGCTTCACACATTCCAATGTTGGCACTTTCTTATATCTAATTTTAAATCGCTCTCTTCTTCTCAGCAAAACGAACTGAAAAGAGGCCTCCCCCTCAATATGAGGTCAAGGTCAAAGTTCAACCCAGGAGGCCAAAGGGAGGCAACCGCAATTTTCCTCTGATGTTCCGTCGAGGTGGTGAAGGTGAATATCTGAGGAAACTTAAAAGGCACAAAAGATACACTTCAGAATTAACCCCGACAGTGTGAAATTCAAAGAATGAAAATGGAAAGAAAGAGACAAACTGTCCAGTACTAGAGATGAACATAAGTTTAATCAAGATTAAATATATGCCCAAAAAGATCTTCCAACTCATAAGAGATCCAAACAAGTCAAAGCAATACAAAAAGATGAGCT
Organism: Centroberyx affinis; assembly: GCF_046629955.1. Taxonomy (NCBI): domain Eukaryota; kingdom Metazoa; phylum Chordata; class Actinopteri; order Beryciformes; family Berycidae; genus Centroberyx; species Centroberyx affinis. Next base: position 73,243 of record NW_027281773.1, read on the forward strand.
TTTCTGTCATGTCAATAGAGTCTTTCACTTTTACACTTCCGAAGAGTTTTGGACTTTCATTTGGGGTAAAATGTACATATATCTCATTCACCATACTTTACAGTGCATTGATTCTCAAACCCATGGCCTTCTCCCACATCTAAAAACCCATACATAAACTCATTTATAGAATTATTTACATACAAGGCTTGAACAAGTCATCTCAACACCATTTGGTGAGCAGTAAGTACTTCAGAAAAATGAACATTACACATCAGAACATATTGGGTATTTCTTGAACTTAATGGCTTGGCTATACCATAGGTAGTGACATTTTGTTACACAATTCATTGTATGGACAAGAGGCAGGACCTACCTCCGATTCATATGCTTTGACCAATTGACACTCAGCAAGGACACTGGAGGATTAATTAATTTGGCTTGGGATTAGATGCAAGTTATTCAGCCTCAGTGTCTTTAAACTTCGGTTGCATATACACATAACAAAAATGTACAATAATCCTCAGCTCGATCAGTGTGATAAAGTGAAACCAAATGTCTCTGACGCCCACTGAACAGGGACCAAGCCCAAAAACATGAATGATTCCCCATTCAGCAACCATCTTCCAGAAGTAGATAGAACACAGTTCATACAGCATTGCTGACAATGCACCTAGGTGGTAGGTTTTGGACAAGTGATACACAAAGCATGCAAATGCCATGTGAGGTGAAACAACAGAACACGACTAAATTGTGGCAAAGAAATAAACTTTAAAAAAAAGTTGAAAATCCAGCTTTTATATTCACTTAGATGTCACAACTAAGTTAGTAAGCAACCACATCACCCAAGACACGAGAATGAGTCTACATTGTCTCAGTTTTTTCACAATACCATATTTGAGATGACCAATTCAGTTGATTCATATCACAAAGAAAGAAAGGTACAGAAATACTGGGTATTTTGGGTCACAGATTTTCAATTTCTGAGCACTGTAGAGATGTAACAGTGACATAACCCCGAAACAAACATGGAATATGAAATCTGAGTTGTTAGCTGTCACTTGTGTCATAACTCAACATAGCATCTCCAAACGACATACGCTACACAGAGTGATCAACAGCAGAACCTCTCAGACATTAACATGACATCTGTCCCAATACTTTTAACTAGCTTCTTTTCCTTGACTCTGTTTTTTGATATGACCTGATGAGCAAGAGATCTGGATAGCCGATGACTTAATGCGGTCATCCTCTAGATCCTCCAAGTCATCATGTGGGAAAGGAAACGTGGAAAAGTAAAGGGGACGTGGCCCCCGAGAAGCACTGAGGCAACTGCTTGGAGATGAAATAAACTGAAACAGCATCGCACAGACACAAAAATTATATCTATCCTAAGAGAAAGGGAGAATAATAAATATTTATTAAATGCTTTGTTTTTAGACACAATCTCATTTCTCTTACGCTGTATCTCATACTGAGATGCTTGACTTTGCAGGACCGGAAGGCCCTCAAACATATTTTCCCATGTGCATGTTATTGTGTACTCACTCCCTTACACCCCTGACCAATTTTGCCCACCCTGAACCGTAAAATGCCTTCTTCGTCCGTCCTTCATAAGCTCAAGTCAGTAGACTCAAATCCCCAAAAAGAATCCTATAACCTACTCCTGGTGCACTTCTGTCGATCTGAGAGGATTGCATCAAGCAATGAGGGTGATGAACAGACGGTTTCTGTCCGGTGAGAAGCGAAGAAGCGCACTGCTTCCACCAATGCAATCCTCTCAGATCTGCATATCATACACACGGTGGGCAGGGAAGAGAGTGTGGGACTACTGTTTTACAACTAGAGGGGTGACTAACTTTGTGTACACTGGTGTTTCTTATGTGTGTGTGAGTGTGTGTGACTCTGAGGCCCAGAGCCTCTGTGGAACAAAGGCATAGTGTTCTGTAGTGCATCTGTAATATTTGATTTTCAACATTGGAGTACCTCTGTTCTCATGGGACAAACGACCACTATTACCACCCGACCGACAGGAAAACCTGGACTGGCCAGGTTCCAGCTCGAAGTTAAGAAAGCGTCACTCGGGGCAGAAGCAGCCGGAAGGCCACGTCGGACAGTATGGGTCAGGGGGTTCAATGGTGACATAGAGGGGCCCGGGGTGAAAAGAAGTAAAATACAATATGAAAGCAAAGTCCTACAGTTTGGTCTCTATGTGAGCGCAGCAAGGACAGGTGGTGAATACACTACAGGAATACACACGCTCCTTCCAAGGGCTCAGTGAGAGGCTCTAGCATGGGTGCATCCTGGGACATACAAACATACATCCACACACACACATATAGAAGTCCAATCTCCGAACTAGAGCTCTAGACGTGTCTCTTTGTCGCCCTCTGGTGGTTCTGTCCAGAATGGATCTGGCATCGCTTTCTCCGTCGCACACACAGGCACACAGGCTGCCGTTGCGCACACACACCCCCACCCACACATACACTTACTTACACACACATACACACTCCTTGGCTCCCCCCGGTGTCTGTGTTCAGGCTTATCTGGTGTAGTAGACTCTGTAGTAAACACTCTTGGAGCGCCAGAGCGAATAGGAGTTGTCGAACTTGAGCAGGTAGACCCCACGGCCGGGGTACTGGTGGCTGCCGGCGTACACCTCCTCATGACAGTCCCGCCGGTACACCGGCACGATCTCGTCCACCTGGGGCTTGCCCGCCTCCTTCTTGGCCTTCTCCTCCTCATTAGGGGGGTCACCTGAGAGTGGGTGAAAAACAACGATACATAAAGTCAATGGAGGAAAGAAGGAGAGAAACAAAGCAGTGACCAATGAGTCTCTCACCTTTTCAAATGGCTACATTATAGCCAGGGACAGAGAGTAAGAGAGAGACAGGAGAGAAAGCTCTGGCAGGGTTTGATACTAAGCCAGTAGAGGCATGAAGCAGGGAAATTAACCACTTGACTATCTGTGCACTGCTATCATTATCCTAACAAAGCCTACTCATGAAGAACTGAGCCATTGAACAACACATCCAACACCATTAGACCATCGTAACTACATCAGATATCAGACTCGCTTTTTATTTGCCAAGTGCAACTGGCACACCCAAAATTTCACCTGGCTGAAGTGGTGCTAGCACATTACAAGACTGTTACACAATACCAGATTGGCATACTAGGTGCGGGACTAGGTGCGGTATACATTCAGAGCTGAAGAACTGTTCAAGGGTAGAAGCCCAGGTCACACAAGGCGATTTTAACACAGATTCTAAACCCAATCTGAATCTGGGTTAGTCGGGGCTGCAGTGGGAGCACTCAGCCTCAACGACTCTGGTCATATGGTCCACTGTGATTTTTTCAAACATGATTGATTTTGTCTGGTCAGGCTCGTCTAGTGTGAAGCGGTACAGGACTGAAATGTGAGAGTGGCACTGGTAACAGCCAATTGGAATTTAGTTCAAGAGGGAAGAAAAAGAACACAAACCAAGAGAAAAGTCACTTTTAACAACACCTCCACCAACTCATAGATAGTTTATATCAGCAAGGATAAAATGGCAGCGAGCCTGGATCAGAACAATAGAACACCTATTTTGTAGGTCTAATTGCATTTACAGTAAACTGTTGTGGACGAACAGGAAAACGTTTTTGAATGACAGAATCTGTTAGTGTGTGATCCCTCATCTTGATGTGTGTGACGCCCCATCTTTGTCCCGTCGTGTAGTGTGAACAGCCTCCCGATGGGATGGCAATCAGACCAGTCATTTAGTCTGAACTGAACAGTCTTAGTAGTTTGACCTAGGCTTAACAGCTAATTACGCTGATAAATAGCAAAAGATGCATAGATGATAGGTGTGCAAAATACAACTAGGTTGATAGCTTGAATATCTTTATGAGTCTCACTCGTACATACTCCCCACCCACACCTCACCTTCATCGTCCTCATCCTCATCACTGGACTCGGACACGTGCACGCTGACCGAGGCAGAGGCGGCGTCCGTCCACTCGAAGAAGACCCCGAAGCCGATGTCGTAGTAGTCCGTGGCGAACTCCCAGAACAGGTAGGACCCCTCCTCGTGGGTGGGCACGCGCACCGTCACCACCTCACCGCGGCCCACCGTGATCACACTGTCGGCGTCCTGCCGGATTTTCTCCTTGAAGTCCTTGATCTGCGGCCGTGTCCACATGGAGGGAGCAGCTATCACCGGCGGGGAGTCTGCTGTTATGAGAGGTTTCATATTCTATGTTAATACTTTAAGTTTAAGATGAACTCCATTAATCTCTGAGGGGAAACTGGGTCTTTGCAGCAAGAATATGGTTGAGATAAAAAATACAATCAAATCAAATCAAAACTAGTTATTAAAGATATAAGATAAAAACATCTTCATCATGCTAACACAGGGTTCCTATTGGATAGAAAGAACTGATAAACGTGAAATTTCATCTCAGAAGATAACTGATTTCTTACACATGGACTTTAAATGTCAAAACAGCATGATTTATGCTATGTAGACTGGCCAAGAACAGAACAGGCCAAGTATGCCGTCTGTCTATGCTGGGTGTGCCTGCGTGTGTGCATAAATGCATGCACACATGTGAATCATGGTAAAGATTTTCCTTTTGCAATCGGACATTAATCTTATCTTTCTATCCATCTATCCTCCCGCTGTTAAACATTACATTCAGAATGAGCAGTCACAGCACATTTAGTTGGGTGAAGGATGCTTGTTTGTGGTCTGGAATCAAGCCAGGGTCTCGTTTATTTCTGGTATGAGTGCTCACTCGCCTGTAAGCAAAAACTGGACGGACGATACCTAAACCAGTCAGCAGGCTGGGGAGAGACTATCATGTATCACTTGTCCCCGCTCATCTCCTCCCTGCCCTCCAGGTCACATCACCAAGGACACAGCAGATAAGGATAGAGTTTCTGGTTTGGTACAAAGCTTTGTTTGTGTGACAGAGAGCTTTCTCCCCCTTCTCTGCACCCAATAGCTGCGCATAACAGCGCATAATGCAGATTCTTTCTGGTTGAAGTCAACAGTCAGTGTGTGTATGTGTGTGTGTTTTAATGAGACCCATCCATCTATGGCCCACCAACCTAGTAAAGGCCCGTTCTCTGAGACCTCCTCTGCAGGCTCGGGCTCAGGTTCCCGGTCCATGCTCTCCGAATAGGAATCCGACTGGCCTCCATTGACGGTAGGGGCTTCCTCGCCAGCCGGTGGCGACGCTGCACACAGCGGTGCTGCTGCCAGGGCCAAGGCGGGGCCGGGTTCGCCGCTGCTGCAGCTGCTGGCCTCCAGAGTGGCCTGCACCACCGCATCCTCCTGCTGCTTCTGTAAGGCCGCCTGGAGCGAGAGGGAGAGGGAGAGGGAGAGGGCACCGACTGAAGATGTTGTAAACCAAGCCAGGGCGATAAATCAAAACCATGCTGCATGTGGAAGGAACTGGAGCACTGGACCTGTGCTGCTGCAAGCATAAGACCTGAACATCTGCATGCATGTAGGGCTGTAAGAGTATGCCTAGAATGATTATCCTGATTGTTTTGCTCAATAATGCACTCACAATTATTAGTCTTGATTATTTGAGGAACAAAATTATTTTATTGTTCTTTTTGCATCTTGTATCAATATCTTGAACAGTGTCCAAAATGAACAAACTGATTTACCAGCCAAATTAATGAATATACATTTTTCATAAAAATATGTCCCTACCTATTTTCAATGCTACTTTGTGTACAGAATCAGTTAGTGTGTGAGTTTTAATGTAAACCCTGCTCACTCATTTATACAATGCATGTTTTTTGTCTTAGTCTTGGTTTTTTTTTCTTTTTAGTGGCGTAACACCTGCTATGTGTCGCCACATGGGAATAATGTTAGCAACTGTGTAACAAAACCATTTAAATGTTATCTCAAAACCTTACCAGCCAGTGTGGCAGGTGGCCCTTACTGATTTAGTAGCGGGTGTTAATTTCAGACCTTGATCTTCATCTTCTTCAATTCATGTTTGAGTTTAAATGGAATGTTTCAATATTGCCAATTGCCTACAATTATTAATTGCGGAGCCTGAAATAATTATATACGATTAATTGTGCAGTGCAGCCTTACTTGCATCAATGCCTACCCCTCGGTCTGTCAATCCGCCCCTACCTGTTGCTGGGCCAGCTGGACCTGGTAGAGCTGCTGCATGTACTGCTGGTAGTGCTGCTCCTGTAGCTGACGGATGAGGCCCAGCTGCTGCTCCGGGCTGTTGGGGTATTGTTGGGCAGCGTACTGCTGGAACTGCACCGCTGTCTGGGCATTCAGTGCCGCCATGATCTGTTGTCTGGGGAACAGAAGAGGGGCATGGAGTTAGTGAAGATGGAAATAGGGGGGAAGGGGAGGAGGGTTGAGAGCGAGGAGGTGTAGACAGAAAACAAGAGAGTGTGGTGGTGTGGTGAGTCGGGAGACGGTTCTTCAACTGGAGGACCAGGTTCAAGCCAAGCACCCGCTCCGCTTAAGTGTCCTTGAGCAAGACACTGAAGAGGTGCTGCTCTGTCGCTGAGAGGGGGTGAAAAAATCATTTCTCTACAGGGATCAATAATGCATCATGTTACATTAAATTAAGACTTTGAAGGAGGGGAGGGAGAGGAGCATAGGTGTCATACTGGGGTTACAGCTGGTGCAGAGCGTCCCCTTCCCTTCACCAAAGCCCAAGCACATATGAACACACACACACACACACGTACTTCTGCTGCTCAACCCGTAGCCTCTCCTCCTCTGCCTGCCTCCTTTCCTCTTCCTCCCTCTTCAGCCGCTCCTCCTCCTCACGCCTCCGTCTCTCCTCTTCCTGCCTTTGCCGCTCCCTCTCCTCTTCCTCCAGCCGCTGGCGCTCCTCCTCCTCTTTCCTGGAGAATGACACAGAGCGAAATGAGGGATGAAAATGATGCGCATGAAAGATGCGTATTAGAAAACATGATAAACCTTCTGTCCATAAAATACTTTCCTATGTTTTGTGAAAACCATGTCACAGTTAACTCTACAGCTTTCAAGAAACACAAACAAGGGGATATAATAGTGCCAGATATAATCCATCCACCCAGAAGAAATGCTGCTTTGCCAGTTGCATATAGGACAAACTGAACCTGAGTCTGTTTTTAGACACTGTAGCGGGGGCATCTTCCCCAGGGGAACTGAAGCCGGACATCTTACCGTTTCCTCTCCTGCTCCTCCTTCTCGATCTTGTGCGAGGTGACGTAGGGAGCAAAGAGGTTACAGCACTTGTTGAGCAGCTTGACAAACTCCACCATGGCCTCCTCCTTCTCCATGTTCCCCAGGACGGCCCACTCTTTCCTACAGACAGAGTGGGAGGTGAGGACAGACAAGAGAGGCAGCTGGACACACTGGGCCGCAGAATGTTCTTTGACTTTATTTGACTTAAAATTCCATGGTATGTTTTTTCTTCAAAGAATATGATAAAAAAAAACAGGGGGAAAAATATATAAGGGAAAATTATATCTGAAGCACTCATACCTAACATAATGATAGAAATTAGTTTTAGCTTTTAATTAATCCCAGAACATTAGAGAGAATCAATGTAAACGTGATGATTTTAGCAATCATGACCAATTTTCCATAAAAAACTATTTTGAGTTGTGCACAATGAGAACAACATTGTGCATAAGTGAACCTTTTATAAATGAAAATTATTGAGTATGTGGCAGGAATAACAGATGTCAAAGGTTTGCTCATGCCTTCTGAAATGGATTGTGAATGGACAGACGTGTGTGTGTGAGTGAGTTAGTGAGAGAGAGAGAGAGAGAGAGAGAGAGAGAGAGAGAGAGAGAGAGAGAGAGAGAGAGAGAGAGAGAGAGAGAGAGAGAGAGAGAGAGAGCGAGCTAAGGAATGAGTGAGAGAGGGACAGAGCAAGAGAGAGAAAGCTCTGCTCTGTGCTGTTTCCTGGTTACTGAAACACAGCGGAGCGCTGAGGCTGGATGGCCGGCCAGAGTTCAAAGGTCACCTGCACGGACACACACGCCCACACAGAGAGCTGTCTGCTCAGGTTACCTGCGGTCGTTGCCCAGGACATCAAAGAAGCCCACCTCCGGCGAGGCGTCTGGGTTGTAAGGGCCCAGTAACACCTGTTTGTGCAGAGCCACCAGTCGAAGCTTCTCCTCGTAGGTTGGGTGGAAGGCCTTTCCATCTTTATCTGAGAACAGGAACATGGAAATACTCTGCATTCATTTGTATGTCAGTGAAAGAGTTTATGCAGTGGAAAATGCTAGTGAATGCTTATATCCTAGCCTACACCTTTCTTTGTACAATGTGGAAGCTGCAACATTTGTAGCATATAAGGTTTCATACTCTGTTTGTTCCCAGACTACAGGGTACATAACAACAACAACTACACTTTTTCTTGTGCTCTTTGAAGCAAGCCTAGACACTTTATGCCTCCACAGAGAAGCATTAAATTTAACAACAATCAATATGCCAAGATCACTTTTCTCAGAGTGAAGCCTCTATTCAAACTAGATCGAATGAGGTGAGATATGTCAATACAACCCAATGCATAAGGCCAAACCCTAGCCAGCTAAAAATACAATGCCCAGATTACTATTGCACAGGGAGGCAAGCAGGTGCAGAACCTGTTTGCATAGTCTCATGTCATCTGAAGTACTCTGCTCTTATAATAAAAACAATAAAAATGGCCAGTGTGCAAAATGGCTGACTCATGAACCTCAGGATGTTTGCAAAGTGACCGTTGAGTACACCTTGTGTTGGAGAATTACTTGGCCTTTTCCTCTACAGGTAAGGCGGGGCAAGAAAGGCATGATTGTCATTTAGGAAACTTCCTCTAAGGCTGACAAGCTAATAGGTTTAGATCAGAGTAATTGCTACATGTTGGTTAAGCTGTGCTGCTTTAATAACCTAGTCCTCACTGTCAAATCTATGAGTGAGATGAAAAGAACTCAAATAAACTTAAATATAGTGATGTATTGCAGTAGCATAAATTCTTCAAGCTGTATAGTGAATGCACAGCATGCAAAATTGTATGACTGTAGTATATGTGAATAGAAAATCTGAAGTGATGCTGTTAGCTCAGACTTTCCAGGTGGAATGGCCTACCGGCTTGTATGCATGCAGATCACAAAAAGAAGTGATCCACTTGCACTTTTTCTTTGATTTTCTGCCAAGAGCAGTAGCAGCATGGGAGTAGTGTAGACAGGAGGCAATTAGGTTGTAAAACACAGGCGAGTAGTAACTAAGCCCTGTGAGCACTGCACAGCCCGGCCTGAGAAAGCACTGGAAACCGTTTTTAACAAGTTGAGCTGAGACTTACACTGCTCATGTGTGCAAATTTCTCCAAGGAACTAACGTTACTACAGCTAGAGCAGGAGCTTTGGTGTCAGGAACTCGGTGTGTAATGAGTTACATGCACACCCCCCTTCAGTCGCAGCCAACGGGGCAATGAATGGCAGCGGATTGTGTGTTTCTGTCAACGTAAATTTCCCAAACAAATCACCGAGTCCCTATTCATTCAGAAAGGTGAGCTTCATAGATCACTAACTATGTAGAGCAGTCGCATGACTTACTGACTCATGACATGTCAAGTTACCCTGGCTAAACCCAGAGTATAGCCAACAGTCTGGGTGAATATGCGCTCAGGCCACAGCCAAGGCAAGCAGCGGTGCGGATACCTTGATCGTGTATCTATATGTGTGGCTAACTGTCGTGATCAAAGCATTGATTTAGCTTTAGGCAGCCTGCTAGCAGCTTGTTAGCATTGCTGGCTACATTGGCTAGTAGCTAATGCTGCGGCTCGCATGACAACAGGAGCCCGGCGGTGACAGCAGCTAGCAAACTGCTAGCTATCCCAACCTCAGCTAGCGAGCGATTCATCTCATAATGTAACGTACAATTCAAACCCATCTAGCCATCTGCGGTAAGCCTTTACGGTGATCGCCAATATAAAATACCTTTAAAAAATTTCAGGGCCATTCCGTAAAGCTCTTGCAAAGCAAAGCCCCATTTCCTCTCTATCGTAGATTTGGCAGTCTCGCCTTCCTCCCCATCTTCTTCGCCCGCGGCGGCACCCGGCTCGCCGGTCTCGGGTCCCGCGGGCTCGGGGTCCGGTTCGCCCACCTGTCCCTGCTCGCCCTCCGGATCGGGACTGAGGGTGAGGCCGTCGATGGAGACTTCGAGCCGGCTAGAAGTGCCATTGTCGAGGTCGCCGCTCTGAACCTCTGTCGCCATCATGCAGAATGTCAGCTGAAGCGGCCACGTACCTACTTCCGTTCAACTTAGCGGAAGTTCCGGGAGATTTTTTTTTTTGGTTTCGGATGTAAATAATGACGTAGAAATACTGCTGTAGCCGAGGAAACGGCATTTACTGAGCTTGAAGATATCAGTAATTATTTCCATGTGTTGGTCCACCACACAAATTAACAGCAACAAAAAATGCAACTACACCTCTCTCTCTCTCTCTCTCTCTCTCTCTCTCGCTCTCTCTCTCTCTCTCCCTTACACACTAGACACTACATTATGTACTGAGTATTTCTATTCTGTAGCCCCCATTTTTCTCGTACCCCATATACTACATGCTCACTTTGAGGCAACAACTGTCTCAGGGAATGTCCTTGTTTCCACTCATTTCTCTGTGACAGCACTGAGGTCTCAGGCCAATTTTCAAAAGCTTATGTTCTCAAATTGAATCTATTCTTGAGAGGTTTTGTATTTTGGACTAAGATAATGACTAAGGACTAAGTTGTGATTTGAGGTTTGAGTTGTCATTTTCAGACTGTACTAATTTACTACTTCACAAAGCTTTGCCATGTGAATGTAGGAACATTGGTTCATCAGAAAAGAAAAGAAAACTGATTTTTCACTTCAATGTGTCATCTGTTCATTTTATCCTGTTGGTGAAGGGGGTGGGGATGGATCGATTGTTGCTTTTTTTTTCTGTAAAGAATAATCAATAACAAATGTTTTGCAGTCAATTTAACATTAATGATACGTATTTCTTATAAACTATTTATACAATAATGATAATTTAATTATTTTTTCAACCCAGACAATACAAAAGCCAGATAAATAAATACATAACTCAGTGCTGAGTGAAAAATACACAAGCAAAAGAACAAAAAGCAACCTACTTCTGAATCAAAACAAGCACAAAACAGGTGCTGGATTATTCAAATAATTCAGCAGTGATTGTAATTCAGTACTTTTGCCAGTAGCCTACATTTTGTGGTCCTTGTTGTATTTTGTATGCAGGTTGTGTCTTTCCCAATAAAATGCATGGCAGACTATATACGTACTTCATGGTCTTCATGGTCATGGTTACACTACTTCATATGCTTTACCACTTTCATATAACTGAGCAATCACATTCACATTTTCTTAGGAAAATGTAACATTTGTAGTTCCTTCAGATCTTTCAAATACGCAAACACTGAACTCATAACATTGACATTTTGACATATCCCTGCAAACTTCTGAGGATAACTTCCCTGTCTGTCTGTGGGCTAAATGGATAGTGGCCAGGCTGCCTTTAAAGGTGTGAATATGCCTATGTTTGTCTACAAAGAGGCAGTTGCCTTGTACTGGAGATGGCCAGTACAAATCCCCAGGTGGTTTTACTGTTTGATGTTTGAAAGTGCAGCCTGTGAACCACAATATCTGCATTAATCAACTTAGAACTGCCCTCTCCTTTTAATCTAATTAAAATATCAAACAGTAGCATGTGCAAATCAATATTGGATAATGCCAGTTATTAACAAATTAGCACTAAATTAAATGCATATCTGTTTCATCAAGTAGAAACAACACTTTTCAACACTTTGCAGAGTGCCTGGTTTTCATAGTCCACGACTCATGTGCTTTGTGGCTAGAGATGGATAAATGAGTATACTGTGCATTTTACAATCAGCATGTAGCCCTCAGAAGAACTGTCACAGGCCATTACACAAGATCAGGAACTTCAGCAGCCTGATGTTAGCACTCTGGTCTGTGCACATAGGCAATAGCTAAATGGAGTTAAGGCCTTCAGACAGACAAAGCAACCTGTGAACTGTGAATGCCTTTATCTTATAGAAGCACACCCAATAGGAGAATACTTTATGTGTCAAGGTGAGATCAATAAGTATTATTTATGGATGTAAAATGACATAATGACTACAGTTGTTTCTCCATAGTAATTTCCCCATACAGATGCAAGGGAAAATTACTAGGGATAAACAATCATTAATGTTTGTCAAGTCTATGTTTAAGGTATCTTGCAGGATCATGATAGTTTGAGACTGATTAATAACTCAGACCCTGAATGACTTAGACTCATTTAGCCAAACATACAGTCTACTCCTCAATGCCTTAAGCCCAGTTACAGCTGAATCCTCTAAATCCTTCAAGATTTACTGAAAATACAAAAAAATCTATGAAGAATTGTGATACAGAAGTTGTGCAGAAAGAATTTTGACTAGGCTACTTCCTAAAAATGACTATTGAATGTAATCTGAATCTGGCCAAATACTTAAATATGCCCTGAATTTATATTATAGTCATCATGTCATCCCACAACCAATGTGTTAGAATATGAGTCAAAACATCAATGCATTTAAACTAAATACTTAGAGGTCACTGTAAAATTCAGTCACATAAAAATGAATTATGTTTATTGTTGGGGTAAAAAGTGTTACTTATGGGATCGAAGGCTTATTCCTGCAAATCTTGTGCAAATGCATATGAGCAAATTAGCCTGTCTGTCTGTGCTGCTGCCTGACCTCTTGACTTGACCCCCCTCTGAATCAAATGGAGGCAAGCCATTCAATAACAAGTGCCCACTCCTGAATGCTTTTGAATTGAGGTTTGTGTATTGAGGTTGACTTTGTTGCCACTGAATGGGGTAGGATGCATCATTTCCTTTATAAATTAGTGTTGAGGAGCAGACTTCAGAAGACTTGAGGATTTACAAAACATATATCTTACGTTCTTTGACTAATGGGCCTAACTGAAAGATGGCATCACCAAAGCATAGTGTTCTCATATGCATAAAAAATAAATGGCCGTTCAGATCATACACACAGTCTGAGCTATATTTCTGAGGTGTATTTTAGATATAAGTAAATTTATTCAGAATAATATATCCTGTAAGATATGTGAAAATTTAAACAAATATAATTTGAATAATAAATCCTATAAGCTATTTGAAAATATAAGTAAATATATTTAGGTATAAAATATCCTGGGATGACCACATATATTTTGAAATATCAGCAAATGAATTTTGGGATTAGCTCAATTTCAAATTTAATATAGCCTACCCTGATATAAACTACATTTAAAAATATCTAATGTCAAATATATTTCTGTGAATCCACACAAAAAGGCAGTGGAAAAAATCGGTTCCCAATGGGTCAGAGAAATATGAAATAGAGAAGGTGGGAAACCGTATAATGCTCAAAATATACGGTTTCCCACCTTCTCTATATCAAATATATTTCTGCGTCATGTACATAATGTAAACTCATAGAATATAGGCTACATAAAAGTGTCCATTTCCTCTCTATCTCCAAATAGCCTATATAATAAAATGTGTTGTTAAAATGTAGGCAAATATATTTTTCTGCATATGGGTTATGCAAAATAGAGTAAAACTTCACTGGAGATTATCAGAAACAGCTGAATACTCGTATTTTTATCATTTAGCTCTAGCAGACACTGCAAACTCCCATGGGCCTCTGACCCCTGGAGGAAATGGCAGCTTTCAGCCCGTCTCCCTTTGATGGCTACTGGTCCGTTATTGCTTCATCCATTCCAAAGCGGATAAATGTTTTCTCTAGCGATGTGTATTGAGCTTGCAGATTCCATTAAAACCTCCTTACAGCGACCTGCGGCCGCTGCACCGTCCCGGGTGTCAGGGCTTCACACCTCCGGCCGGCCCGCAGACGTCTGAAGCGGCCGCACGGCTGTTCCAGTGCCAGCCGGGGCTGATGGCTCGCCCATTCACACATCCACACCGGAGCAGCTTTGATCACAGGACGCTGAGGGGAGGATATAAGACGGCCGAGCACACAGGCTTTCAAAGTCATTCACAGGCTGGAAATAACGAGGTGAACAACATGTCTGCAGTTCATGGAAACCTGCGTGTCGGGGACCTGAGTCACTTTCAGATGTATCACGAAGGGCCTCTGCAGATCAACAGCATGGTGAACACAGGTTGGGATTCTTACTCATTTCAAAATTAATGTTATTTGGCTTAATCCTCCCCAAGAAGAGCAGAAATTCGCGACACTACTCGTTACATTAGGCTATATCACTTTTTAGTCACCCAAAATTGTCTTGTTTCCTCAAAAATCTGGATATCTGTGTGTGTGTGTGTGTGTGTGTGTGTTTAATTTACAAGATAAACTAATTGAGGGATGGTGGTGGGTTATTGGCTTCTTTTTTTGTGATAATTCAATAATTGATTTCATTTTTTTGTACAGATTACGGCGCCTCAGACACGGCAAACTACTTCAGCTCTACAAACTCGGTAGGCCTACCGAGGACGGACAAATGCATGGCACTACTCACCCACAGGAGAAAGAGGACCAACTTCACCCAGCAGCAGATTGAGGTGCTGGAGAAAGTTTACTCCGACACTAAATATCCCGATATCTACCTGCGAGAGCGGCTGGAGGCTCTGACTGGTCTACCGGAGTCCAGAATCCAGGTAACGTGTAGTTACATATTAATGCGCCAACCTTAAATCACCAGGCATATTGGTACTGTTAGCTACTGTTCAAGAACTATATTGTCTGGCGGAAGAACTGTTTTTATTTACATTTACATCATGTCAGACCTTTATAGGACTTATAAATTGTGACCAAGTGGTTTCAATCGTCCTCATAATTTTCTTGTTTTCCAAATTTCAGGTGTGGTTCCAGAACAGAAGGGCCAAGTCTCGTCGCCAAGTTGGATCATCAGTGTCCATGAAAGTCACCAACTCTCCAACAGGACCTTTTACCCAGCTCCAAAGCAGGATGGGCCCCGAGCAAGGTTGGCATTAAGTCATGCTTTTACTTTATTTCCGTTCTAGCCTACTATCAATTCGATTTCAATTTCAATTCAACAGTTTAGGTTTCAGAGTGTGTTTATTCATAGTATTCTAGTTTGAGTTGGCTTTAGTTTTTCCCACCTAATTTTTTGTTTTGCATTTAAGGTCCTTTAGGAGATATAAATGTTACTTTGTTTTATTTTTTACATTACTAAATATGATTCCCTTAAACAGAGAATAATTTGACAGAAATTACTGCTTTCTCCAAACTATGTCTGGGTCTAGCTCATTTTGGAACCAAGTGATGTAAATTTAACTTTAATCTTTCATTTTTATTTCAGTTTATGATAATAACCTTGGTGCTGAGACGCACAGAATGGGAAGTTACGCACTGGAGGACAGCTTCAGACCTACGTTGTGCAAAAACGCAGAGGACACGCACAGGACCAGTCTACCCACCAAACCCAGCAGCTACGAACACACCTCTGTCCCCTGCATCTACGATAAGGAGGGAACCGGGGTGAAGCCCGAGCAGCTAAAACGGAATGAGCTGAGTGTGAAGGTCCCTTGTTGTAACGTCCATCTTTACCACAAGGAAAACGGGCAGCACCCCAAGGTGCACGCCAGCGTGAGCGGCAACCAGGGTCCAAAGGTTCTGGTGGAATATGACAACTTCCCACCCAACAAAACTATCGGACCAGAGATGAAAGTTGTTATCCCTCCTATCCCAACCCAGAATAACTTCAGCAGGTCGTCACCGAAGGATGCTGGGTGCCAGGTCCAGTATCCTCAGGTGAGAGCCGCAGCGGACAAGTTCAGCCACTTCTCCCCGATCCACGCCACCGAGGCGCAGGACTTTTCTGACTCAGACTCTGACTGGGAGAACGGCGCCATGGCTGGCTTTGGTGGATTTATGTGACTTCAATCCCCTGCATGTATCATAAAAGAGTTGGTATACAGTTGTAAGTTTGCTTAAAAGGAAAATGCTTATTTATTGTAAAATATTAATAAACATTTCATTGACGATTTCATCTGCATCAGTTGTTAATAAGTACCAAAACTACAAGACCAAATCTTGCTTTGCCATATGTTTAATATAAAAAGACGGCAACATTTATATACACTTGCCCTGAGGCACTCTCATATACAACTTTACAAAACTGAAAGTGGAGATTCTCTAGGAAAAACGTTTGTCTTAACTTTAGGGTTACATCAGTGATGTAGGCTTAGTGTGAGGTTGCAGCAACAGCCATGCCAAATTTTGAAAAGCTAATTTCATCTTGGGGAGTCAAAAGGCATCAAAACCCCAGAGTTCTCCTTTATAAAAATACCAAAATCTCTTTTCAGTGCACACAAAATTACAAAAGCCATTTCTGAATACATAGCAGAAATGTTGACAATAGTCCTAATAATCAGAGGTATTGTACAAATATCTACAATAAACAATTTTACAAAACATTCTTTAGCCTCCCCTGTGCTTACTATCAGCGGAGTAAGGGAACACAACACTTACAGAGGGAACCTTTAGAGATAGCAAAATATTGTTTTGTAACCACACACCTACTCAAAAAATAAATAAATATGGACTATAAAAACTGCAAGAATGAATGTTTGGCACATGAAACCAAAGGATAACCGTCAGAAGTTTGGAGAAGTGAGATTTGTAGCAATAGTTAGAGACTTCAGGTTTGTGTTCAGTTGGGTGCGCAGAACATTTTCATACAACAAAACGGGTGGGTAACACACTAACCACATCCTCCCTCTCCGTCTTCACCATAAAGCTTCAGGAATCCGGACAGAATTCTGGGCCGTTTCACTTGGACGTCCAAATTCAGGTTGTGTAGTGGTCCACAACGGCCATATGGGCTTTTTTTCTTTGCAGTCATTAAGATAGTTCAGGTGAAAGCACCATCTCAAAAGACATTTTCACGGACCACACCTCTCTGTGTGCATGCACCTGTGTATGGTGCGGGCATTCAGACTGCGTTGGTGTTGTTGGCAGCGAACGCATGCAGATTGCCCAGCTGACTTAGGCCACTCTGGATGTGGGCCACATGGATCTCTACATTGTTCTGGAAGCAACTGGAGACACAGAGAGGACAGTCATGAAACACATACATCCTCATATTCAATAGTTAGAGGCTGACTGGATTATTTTATCATTGATTGTGAAAATGACTTGTATATAGCAACAAACAAATACTTAATAGCTCAGATACACCCTTTATACACACTTATAACTGTCTGCCATCTCATCCAATACAACAAGAGTACAATAGAGTAGGATGTGCAATGTAAAGCGTCTTCACCTGAGGTTGGAGGGGTCTATTGATGACTTGATGTCATTAAGGGAGTCAGTTAGAGATTTGAACTCAAATGAGTTCAGGTCACCTCCGTCTGCCAGACACTGCAACAAAACCAGGGAAAATGGATAAATAAAAAGGGGATCAAAGTATCTCTGTTACATCAACATTGTGTATGTGGATCTAGGATCACACTTTATCCATAAAACATTCATGTTGCTGCCAACTATGTGCAGATCTTGATCACTGACAACAATTTAAAATAGAAAGTAAAAATTGGGGCACAACATATTTCAGGTTAAATTAATGACTTTAAAAATGTACATAAATTAAAATGAATTTAACAGCTCCAACAGTTGCATCGCAATGCGTCTGAAACAGAATGAACTTCCATCGGAGAGTAACGCAACTTAATGCATTAAGTGCGATCCTGATGCTGTAAGGTAGGCAATTCTTAAGCAGGCATCACTCAAGCGTTTGTATATCCTTCTACCTTGATCTGTAGCAGCAGGGCGGTGAGGCGTGAGACGAGCTGTGTGAGGCTGGGGTTGGTCACGATCTGCTGTCCGTCCCGCAGGGAGTGGCTCTGCTGCACCATCTCCTGGGCCTCCTCTTCACATCGCCGCCGCAGCTCTGTTGGACGGTCAGCTGGAGCCATACCCTGATCCGGAGCAAGCTGGATAGACACACATGGGTGATATACATTTTAAATGATGCCTCAGTATTTCAGCATTATTTTTTAGATTGATGAGGACATACAAGGAAGTGAGATGAAAGAAATATCACAGCATGGCATGAAATATCCCACACTAATCTACTTAGCTCCTAGGGCAATAATGAATGATTTAACTGATGCTTAGTTACATGGCCGTCATACATTTTAAAGAAACTCAAGTTCAATTATGGACAGATAAGGGAGTGTATATTTAACCAACATCTGAGGCTTCTGAGGGATGCAAGTAAAAAAAAAAAAAACATCTATGAAATGCAGACTACAGAATAGGCTTGGGCCAATATTCAATATTATCGAGTATTTCCCGTGATATTGAATATCATGATATTTTGGCGGGACAGCGATATTACATTTTGGATATCGCTCAAGCCTACTACAGAATATGAACACATTCCCTAACGGGGGTAAAGGACTGTGCGTGTGTGTGTGTGTGTGTGTGTGTGTGCGTGCATCTATCGACTTACCTCACAGCAGAACTGCTGGACTTCGTGCAGCACCTTGTTGAGGTCTTTATTGAGCTGATCCAGCTCCAGCACTGTGGTGGCATACCGCTTCTGGAAGTCCAGGCCAATGGGCATCGAGTATGACTTCTGAACAAAGAAACACAAATTTAGTTCAAGCTTATCTGGCATTTGGACACTTGCATCTCTGTAATATTCAATGTGTTCTGGAGCAAAAGTGAATATTTGACAATGAAAATTGATTGTACCAGTTTCTCAGCCTCTGTGTTCATATCTTTCAAGTGCTTGATGTGCTCCTTCTTGATCATGAGGATCTTGGACAGCCTCGTCTAGACATGGGAAAGACAAAAGAGAAAGAGTTAGCGGTTGGACTAGGACAGAAGTGATAGAATGTCAGCTTTTAGTATTCCACTATGCAGGAAGTAGTTACCACTTGGACCAGGAACTTGACAGGAAACCCTCCCAGTGTATCTCCCTCGGCGCCGGGCAGTTTGTTCTTCCATGGAGATTGGCTGATGAGAGGGTCGTTGTCCTGTGATGAAATGGAGGACAATGGAGTCATTCATCTTCATAAGTAATCAAGAGAAAGAGGTTCACAGGTTTTTAAAGCCCCATTCTGACTGACTGATGTCCAAACAGTGACAGAAGTACAGTGCTCAGAGAACCCACTAATCACACATTTGACTATGATCCTGTGTCCATGTGAGGGTTTTTCCAGTCCTCCTTCCTTGCAACCATCCACACTATGGTTTGCATGTCTGTCACACCTAGGCCAAATAGTATTTATAAATACTTTTTACGGTTTGATGTAACCCAGTTAGGTGTCAGATGGGTGGGGTTTGCCCAATAAGATGACGCAATGAGTGCCAGGAAGTCTAGATAATTATAATAAACTGTTTACAAGTCAGTTTAGTCTTTTTTTCTGTGACGACTTACCTAACGCTGCCTGAACAGTCCTGATTAAAGTCCTGAGTAAATCCCACCAGGGATTCAGATTTTTTGTGGTCATAGTGGTTGGCACATCTAGAAATTCTTACTTTTACATTTGTCGCACTACTCTTACTGCACTACTTGTACTAGATTTTTAGAACAGAAGAGAACTTTCTGATCATTTTTGGCTGCATGCCCAGGTAGCTGGTAGAGAACACAAACGTATCCACAGCCAAAATTCACCGCCATTTGGCTGGTAGGATTTTCTCACACTGAAACCCATCCATCTGGCACTCAAAGCAGGTAAAAACAAACACCAAGAATTATTTACAATACCTGCTTGACCCAGGTCATGCATGTATATGTGTGTGTGTGTGTGTGTGTGTATGTGTGTGTGGTGGTGGCAGAGCAGATGCACAGCTGTCATTCCACGCTGGTCAAAGTACCATGAGGACAGGAGTGGTAGCGGACGGGTAAGGCCCTCTGGGCGGAGTCATTAGGTTCTGCAGGTAGCGTGCGGCCCGGTGCTTCTGGGCAAAGGCTGAAATGGGCATGGTCTCATTGGGCTCGTTGCTCTGGAAAGAAAAACACAATCATCACTAGATGCTCAGTTTGTTGGAGACCGCAAAATTCCTTTGATACAGTGAATGTGAAGGTTGTCTAGCCACCCATCTTGTGTTTAGATGCAGACTTTTAAGCATTGCCTTTACCTGTTTTAACCTTTCATTTGAACTTCTTACTTTGTTTTAACCCATTCGTTATTTTGACAATTTCTTCTTAGTTGTTTGTTCTTAAGTTCCTTCAAATTATATTTTGTGTATATGTGGTGTAAAAACAAAGACTGACTGGCATCATTACATGTCTAAGTAATCTCAAACACACAGAGAGGCTGTGACCATGGTATGGACATAGCAAACCAACAGGCAAATCTTACCAGGACTTCGTAGTCAGGCACAGTGTGTGTGCCCAGGCCATTGCGGTCAAAGGTGACACGGTAGGTGGCAGCACTGGTGTCCACTGCATCAATCTGCCCTGTGAACAGGCCATCATGGACACCTCGGAGTCGAGCTGGTAAACAGAGAGAGGCCCATTAGAAACAACTAGATAACGGATTTGTTTTTTGCATTTTTTCCTTAAGACAGTTTAAAGTGTAGAGAGACAGGACAGACTGGGAGAGAAAGGGGGATGACATGCAACAAAGGTCCTCGACCAGATTAGAACACAGGACGGGCTCTCACAAAGTACACACCTTAGCCCACTGAGCCACATATGTATGAAGTTTTGTGAAGATTGGACTCATGGTCAATGACTTATGGCTAATTTTGTGATAATGCCTGCTAGAAACTTCACTGGCTAATATCAGCCAAACCATGCAAGATACCAAAACACCAAATGCATTTTTGATCAGGTCTGTCTGTAGATGGTTTCTGCGAAATTTGGTGGCAATTCAAAAAACGGTGTAGGAGATGTCAAAAGTTAAGTTTTCAAAAAAGCCAAAAATGTACATACAGTCCAATTAAGTTGTAGAGAACATCTGATTGCATACGTGACTGAGGTTTGGTGTCAATCTGCCTCATGTTGTGAGGGTTATGGCCTCCTATATGTAATGTGTGTATTTATTCAATTATAGTGCCACCATGTGGCATTTGATATTTCTTGAGTGACAAGCCACCAACAATGTCCATTATTTTCCAAATGCAGTGACATAAACACAGTACAACACAAATGTATTCATGACAATTAGATGGTAACTATATCTAAAACTAATAACTTTGGCAGATTCAAATGGATAATATATCCGCAAACCAGGTAGGGGTTCAAGCGCAACGAGCAAGCCGAAGAAACAGAAGCTGAAAATAAATTTAGTTAGCATGTGACACCCATTAGTTGACATTTGGTTCAGTACATTCACAAGATGTCCAAGATATGACTTTAACAACTTTAAATAATATATCAAGTAGCCAAAGTCTAATAGCATACAGTCTGAATAGCTTGAAGAAATAATTTCCCGTGACAACCCATTAACAGGTTACTGGTGGACAAACAGATTGTGTTTAGCTTATTCATGAGGTTTGGTGGACAAACCTTTAACCATTGACCTTGTTATTGTTAGACAGACATTCTGACCACTAGGCTACCGGACAGGTATAGATAGAGACATTAAAAAGAATTAAAAAGAAGGAAAGAAATTTTTTGACAGTGTGACCTATGGTGTGAGAATTATGGCATGAATTAAGTGTGATGTAAATCATTTTCAAGTTATTCACAATGGCTACTGGAAAATATGACTATTGGCTTTAACCCTTAATAATTATTAAAGGCATAGGTTAAACAGTAATTCATAAGAGCTACATTTCCTAGTCTGAGAGGATGCAGGGGTAAAATCAAGTTGATAACAAAGAAAAACACCTTCCATTTCCATCCTGGACTCTTATTTCATTCCCCCCCCCTAGCAATTCTCTTACTCAATCATTCAGTGGTCACATAAATATTGTCAGAGCACTCTGGGTCTGACCCATGCATTCCTTACTATTGGTTGCTCATAATTTTCGTAATCTAGGAATTTAAGTTTATTCTTTTGTTGCACTCATTGTAAGTTGCTCTAGATAAGAAGGCATCAGCCCCCAAATAGCTAAAATGCAAATAAATGTAAATTGGTTGCAGGTCATTTGGTCGCAGTGACAATAGTCAGCTGACTTTTCACCACAGCTGGCAGGATGTTGTAACTACCGACAGTGGTGTGTGTCTGTTTCCGTCATCTCACCAGTGACTTTGGTTCCTATGATGAGTGGCAGGGGGATTTCGTCGGGAAGGTCTTTGCAGTGTGACACGTCAGACAGTTTCCTCTGCTGCAGCAGCCGCATCTTCTGCCTCTTCTGTCTCAGTGCCGTCCGCTCTTCAGCAAAGAATGCCGATGAACACCTGAACCAGAAAATAGAATACACTGCTGTTCAAAATATATCAGCATTGGCCTTGGTTTCTATGCGAAAACACCTTGTGTGAAGGAACAGCGTGTTATGAAACATACAGAAGGACAAAGCACTCCAGCATGCATTGACAAAGTTCCTACATCCTTCAAAATGACAGAGCCTTGATACAAACAAAAAGATGAATGAAAGTGCTGTGGAGGGGCATAAAAGTGCCCAGTGTGATGTAGCATACCGCCGTGGTTTGCCCATCAGTCTCCTGATTGTTCCCCACTCCACCCGTGTCAGCTTTCTGGTTTTCAGGTTGGGGAAAGACTCCTTCAGACACAGGCAGAAGTCATTGTCGCCCTCAAAGAGAGGTCTAGAAGATAAATTGAAATAATCATACATTTTGTTAGACAACAACACTTCTCTACATACACAATTGATTTGTGATTGACTCCGACGATTGACTACACGCCACAAGGAGGTCGAAGTCCAGGGTCAGACCTCTCTCTTGGCCACCGTGATTTTTTATATCTTGCATTTTGTGTGTGTCTAGGTAAAAATAATCAATGTCTGTGTGTCTTCTGGAGGCCTGGTGGGAGTGGGGTTTTACCTGTCTATATTGGAATAGAACCATTCGTAGATGCACCATTTGTGAGCTTTGGGTAGCTTGAGGAGGTTTCTTAATCTCAGCCCAATTTTCTGAGATGCTTTCTTATCTGGTGTCGTCACATTAGCAAACTTCTGCAAGGAAAACACATGACAAACAACAGTCGGTCAGCAGTTAGGGCTGAAAAAGTCCTCAAGTAACAATTAAAAAATCGTCCTCATCCTAATCACAGGGGATGACACCTTGTTATCAGTTACTTGCCTATTATGTGTCACCTTGTTTTGACATGCAACTGTAGTTTACCATCTTGCCATAAGGCTGGGCGATAATTCAATATTATCGTTTATCGTCTTTCAGTGGAATCATATCGTGATGATATGAAGATATTTTAGTATCGTGACACACATTTCTGCTGTCTAAATTGATGATGACAAGCAAATTTTACTTAAAAACTCTGATAAAATGAGGTATGGTAGGAATATTATTTGAAAATTTCAGTTTTGTTTGACATCACACCTAACATTACCATTCGGTTCAATGAGATGAACATTAATTTGATTATTTAACATGATTTTGCATACATGAACCATATCGTGATATATATTGATATCAAGAAAATTCCTTATGATTATCATGATATTGATTTCAACCATATTGCCCAGCCCAACCTTGTCATCTACCGTTCTTTCCACCCGTGACAGAGATTTGATCTGTTCATTGGAATCTGATTTTTTGCATTTAGACAGCACTGAAAACAATCACAACTGTGCGACTCAGCCTTCACAGAGTCACAGTTGACCACACCTGCTAATGCACAGGCCATTTACATTCTCCATTTACTAGCATAGAATTTGAAAAAAAGACTGCTATTAAGCACAGCCTGTCACTAGTGGAATGCTGTCCAGTGCACAACCCAAAAAAACAAATCTGTCATTGGTGCATTTTTTTAGGATATTTCTAGCATTTTTTGACTGAAGTAGACATTAGTGGGAGATGCTTGTTTCAGCACTTGCATGAGGCGTTGCACTCTGAATTGTGCAAGCAACAATGTTTTTTGCATTCCTTTGTGAATGGACCGTGTCACGGGTAAAGCAAAATCTGAAATTAGTGTGTACTCCTTACCTGTGGTGTGGTGGTGACCCTCTGGCTCCTCCTGGGGGACCTGGAGGGGAGCCGCTGCTGTGGCTGCTCCTCTTCCTCCCGGAACAAACGGCTCCTCTTTGAACTCCGTGTGGGCTGGACAGACAAACATACGTGTAAGTAGACGTTAATGTGATGTTAAGGCTCCAAAACTAATGCAGCAAAGAATGACAACTGGGTAAATGACAACTGGGCCAAGTCTGATGGAAACAGTATTTTGTAGAGAAAACATATTGAGACTGCAGCTGATAAGATCATCCATGGACAGTGACCATGTAATCTACACTGATTCAGTCAGTAGAGCAATAATTACACATCAAATAAGAACCTCTTGAAGTCTGAGCAATAGACAATCCCCCTTAGAGATTTCAATAAATTCTGGTGAGAGATTAACTACTAATTGAAATATATAGAAATGTCACAAATTAAGAAAATAAAATCACTACTGCTGCATATTCCTAAAATCACATGAGTTATCTAAAAAAAAATATTTTAACAAAATGTAAACTGCAGATGATGTACATGATAAGTAACTGCCAATTTGTCATAAATCATTCTACGATTCAAACAATTAAAAACAAAATATCAAACATATTGATTATTGTCTACAATTTACCATACTGCAGCTAAGCATACCAAAGCATACAAAAAGGTTAATTATTTTTTCTGGGATGGTGGCTAATGCAAAGCTAGTGAAAATGACAAAATACTATAACAAAACAAAGTGGTGAAATTATCCAATTCCATTTTTTGAGAGACAAACAAACATGTTGTTGTGCAAAGCAAGACTTGAGTTTGGCTAATATTTTCAACTTTGATTATTAAATGAAACGCTGCATATGTGTGAGACCTTAACATACATTAATTTCTTTACACGCCTGCCAACAAGTGAAGCTTTCTAAAATGATTTCTTCCTCAAGCCAAACAGGGCCAAAATCCTTCAACCATGGACATCACACAGATGACGAAAAATGTGTAGAGACTGGTAGAAGCCAGGGGTGGGACTCAAAAATGTTTGTGCTCTTTCTTACACCCCATATATTTTGGCCATCTAAAATTATGTGCTGTTTCGTCTTCACAAGTGAAGCAGCGGCATTTCTCTCACCGTGTCCATTGTCAGGGACGAATGCCGTCCTCTTGTGTTGTGAGCTCTTGGGAAGCTGTTCTTCTCATTCAGAGTGTTGGACAAACTGCCCTCTGTAGGAAAAACAAAATAGCCTTAGGACACAGAACACAAAAAAAGACCCCAGTACGACTGATTCATACTCACTCAAATGTCATATTAAAAACATATGATTCTCAAATCAAAGAACAGTGAATGGGGATTTCCCCCCCCCTACAAGTAAGACTGGAAAGGAGATGAGTTGTGTGTTACAAGTCTAAAGTCTTCTAACACACAAACCTTAATCTTATCTGAAGGAGAGTAATTTAAAAGGTTAATTAAACTCAAGATTATATGGATAGGGTTTAGCTCTATGCATGACATGAAATGTAGTGTGGGTTGTCGGTGTAAGTCATAATGTTAGGCATTACAGATTTCTAATCCAATGAAGGATTTTGATTTCTGACCACTTGAAATGGGCAGTCTTCAGTTCTTTATTTTTATGCCAGAGGGCAACACACTAAAAGACAAATTCAAAAGACATTAATTGCCTACTTAGTACAATACCTTTCAGACTGACAAGTGCCTCTGCTGAAGAGCCTGAAATGAAAGAAAAGGGAAATAATTGGGCTACATCAAGCTAGTACACCAGTGGTATAACATAAACAGTGGTTAGACCAGCCTCTAAAATGCTGCAAAACACTTTAGTAAACCTACCACTGTGACGAAAAGAGGCAACTGGGCTGTGTTGTTAAATTGCAAATTGGTGTGATAACATTGCTTTTTTTTTTAACTACAAGAAAATGTTTGCAAATTGCTGACTTCTGTTTAACTGCTCTTTAAGCACTGATAGCAGGCAAGTTAAATGTTGCTAGCGCAGTCAGCTAGGCCTAAACCCCCATCTGAGCTGTCAAGCACTGGGATAAAACATCAGCAAGACAGATCAAATTTAGGAAATTAGCTAGACAAGCTAACGTTACAATAACTTATAACCGTGAGATAACCTTAACATTAACTACCATCAACTCAAACGAGTGTTTGGGCTGTGAGTAGACAAATAACTTAGCTTCGCATCACCACCTTGTCAAAATGATACACAACGCGTTACAGACTTAACCTAAGAGACAGTAACGTTAACTAACCTGCGCTAAATATCAACCAAGGTGTCACGAAAGACCAAAAAACTATGCCCAGCAAAACAGCTAGCTACTAGCTAGCATGTATAGTTAGGCAATACGTAGAAACGCTATGATAATCGTGTTATTATTTTGGAGAGGAACTAAGGTTAGCATACGTTAGCTCCTAGCTAAGCTAACGTTATTTGTTTACCCAGCTAGGCTAATGTTACTTGCTCAACTCCAATGTTAGCTATCGTTAGCCCATCTTGCTAACAAGCGTTAGCTGACTTGGACATACCGGTATCTCTCTACGTCTAAAAATGAGTTTTTCATCCCGTCCAAAACTTGTAATATTCATTAAATAAACAACAATAACAGTTTATCACCAGAGGTATGTTTTAAAACCACAGGGCCATTGCGTATTTGCAATACAAAACTCCTTGAATTTGTGTTGTTACTCACTCTCGTCTAACAGCTGGTCCATCTCCGCCATCTTGAATTAGCCGCGCCGCTTTTTCAAAGACCTTGTCAAAATGCATTCTGGGTCGGGACGCTATCTGGAGGGTGATTTGAGAACTAAAACTCCTATAATTTGACAAAACAATGTTTGACAATTCACTTTGTGTTAGTTATTTCTATACACAATCAAATGCACTTAATGCAAACGAAACCTTTGCATACAAAAGCGTGAAGGAAAATCCTTGGCACAACGTTTCATCTTATAAAACTTATATTTCAAGTCAGACAGAACAAGCACAAAGCATCTTCCCATTGTTTCATACAGCATTTCTCAATTATTAAAAGTAAAAGTTTTGAAGATGCTACAGCCAGAATCTATAGATTGAATATTTTCTGGGATTTCATTTAATTTCATTTTGTTTCACTTCACTATTTGTAGGGGGTGATAATGCTTTGCTCAATTTGACTATAATAAGATTTTCTCCCCAGTGCAAGTTGTTTTGTATGCCTGGAGTTCTACACAATACCAGAATACCACATGTAAAGGTTATCTGAAACTCTCTAAGAAAAATTTGCAGCCTTGTGCAATTTGGAAATTGCGTTAGTCAGTACTGCTATTTCAGCGTATTTGGGTAGCAGGGTGCCTAGTGGTTAAAAATAGCTCTTCAACCAGGCAACCCGGGTTCAAGCCCCATGTCAGCAAACAGCCACCCTGCTGAATTGTCCTTGAGAAAGTCACATCCCTGCCAGCTCAAGGGGTTCTGTTCTGCAACTGACTTTGACCTCTGACCTCACCACTGACCTCACTCTGAAAAGACAATCTCTGCACAGGGAATAAAAGTGTCTCACTACTACTTTCTATTTCAAATAATTGTACTGCCCTTTTATATTGATATACAGATTTGGGTTAGATTGAAATCAGCTCAAATAATGATCACATATACAGTACAATGGTATAATAACAAAATAATTCACACAAACTTTGGCATAAACTTTTCCAGGGATTCTCAAAAGGTTTTTATTCTGTGTGAGGTAAGCGAAGAAACAAAAAGACTAAGAAAAGTACCACATCATATAATGGCAATCATTTCTGTTACAGAATACTTGGCCTAAACACTAACCACATTTTTCTACTTTTTTTTTTTTTTAATGGTCATTCTTGACAAGAAAGACAGCTTGAGAGACAAACGACAAAACAAAATATGTACATGTCCAACCTCGTACAGAACCTTTGAACCAAACTTCTGAATCTTAGTGGTTCCATTACTGGGAAGCCCGAGTAAAACGTCAACCTTGGTTTGTGTATGTCTGCAGTTTGGTTGTTTGCATGACTGAAAACATTCTAAACTTGCAGCACTATGCCTTATTAACTGCGCAGGTTTATTCAAGAATGAAGAAATAAGATCACTCTAACATGAAAGACTACCTAGAGTGAGACAGAAAACCGCTAACCATGTCTTGTTTTCTTTCAAAACCAAAATCTTTCCATACAGTATGAACCTTGCTTCAACCACCGTGTTCAGCTGTAAATTCCAGTCTTAAGAGCAAGTCTGAATTAGGTACTTAAGTGCCTAATGTAATATACCAATACTAAGGAAGGCTGCCAACTAGTATATGAACCTGATGTGGAAGCAATAAAGTGACTAGGGATTTCCAACGACCAATACAAAGCGTGGTGTAGCATCAGTCCTTTGCCAAACGTTATCTTCTGTTGCAGAGAATGAAGCCCAGGCATTTGGAGGCAACAGTGTTCTTTGTATCCATCAAGGAGGGTTTGGCTGCAGCCCCTCTCACCACAGGGATGTCTGGTAGTTAAACTTGATCTTCAGGAGATACTTCAGGTTCACCTGCGCCACATCATACACAATGTACCTGGAGGAGCAACGGTTAAGGAAAACTAATGCCGTCCACAGACTATATGACTAATAAAGTCCAAACAGATTGAAAATAGAAAGCACAGTACTTCAGGGATGCACAAAGTTAGACAAGCTAAAGATAGAGATCATACATTTGACAACACCACCAAAAGAGCACTGCAACATTCAAATCCTTTGCAGGACTGTGGTTAGCACAAGATAGAACACCAAACATTGACCGATAGCAACTCGCTCAGTTCCTGTTTGTATTTTTTTTCTGTTTTGAGCTCAACTCTCAGTGGCTGCTGCTGTCAGTCTCGGTCAGAGATTAATGTGCTTGTCCATCTCACACAGCAGGGTTTCAATCGGTGCCTCAGACTGGTTTACAGCATGATCAGGAGACAATAGAGTCCTTAAACCCTCTCACATGACAAGATAGCCATGCTGACTATCAGTGCAGACTTCCCCATATCTGCTGCTAAGTCAGCAAAGACTCCACCCGATCTTGAATTCAGAATGCCAAAATCTGGCCTCGAATCAGGCTAAATGTCATGTAGCGAGAATCTGGCAAAATAGACAGCTGGAAACACAGTAATGAAAGCTCAATTTGTTATAGGTTGGCAGCTACAAAATACACTTGAGTCACTAATCTTTCAGCTCTGTACTTTTTTAGAGACAGAAAATACATTATATAGCAGAGCAGAAAAAACATGGAATAATTTAGGGACACAAATATTTTCAAATTCATAAAAGAGGTGGTGAAAATTAAAGGATACTCGTTGTACAGAAGACTTGTGTCATCAATGTTAGTATTGGCTCCTTTTCCCAGAGGCACTTGCACCCCGTCTAAAGTGACAGTAGCACCTGGATCAGGGGCAGTTCTACCCACACCTGCAAACAAGACAGAAGAAAACATGAATGAGTAAAAGTCTGAAGGAGAGTGAATGAAAAACATTAACAATATATTAACAAGAACCACTTGAGCTGCCAAATGTCACAGCATAATTATTATGGTATATTGAACATAACCAATTATGCAAATAAGGTAATTATTTAAGCTAATTCATGCATTAATTAGCAAACAGTTCTATGTCAACGTAATTGTCTTCACATAACACGTGGGTAGTATTAATATGAACTCTTTATCTTAATGCATTAAGGAGTTAGGGTTACTAGTAGCAGTTTGAAGAAAAACAATTAATATGCAAATGTGTGCAGCAAGGTGCATCATCAGATCATCTACTCTGTAGGAGGAACCTGTGGTTTAAGTATGAAATTTCTATCATCTATTGTTCTTGAGTTATTGTGTTCACAAGAATGTGTTTACACATAAACAGACGCCACCATGACGACATCATGACCCACATACCAAGTACCATGGTGACGAGCCATGAAAACCAAATTCCATTTCAGTTTTCATGAGATACTTATGACTAAGTATACTGTATAACGAACCATTTTATTTAAAAAAAAATGCAAGGTTTCTCACCTTTAACACTGTGTTTGCCCTTAGGTAGTTTTGTAATGTGTGAGGCCTTCTTCAGTTCATGCCTGTAAAAAACCAGCAAGACACACATTCACTTACACCATCACAGAGATATATTTTGTCAAGAAGCACTAAAAATAAGCCAAGGAACCCCCATATTTCAGCATGCAGTGAAGAATTCAGACTGTCACTCACATGTTGCCGAGGGCAACCTCTGCCAGCAGTAGGAGGCCTACAGGGTCTGACTGGGAGGTGTGGCAGTAGTTTGCACTCTTCGACACCATGTCGGCAAAGTACACACCTTTGCCAAACATGTAACCGGTCTAGAGAGAATAAAGCAAAACACAAATGCCATCTAAATTATAACAGAAGTGAATATGAGCAAATGCACTGAAAACGGTTGTAGAACATAAGCATATATGAA
Organism: Centroberyx affinis; assembly: GCF_046629955.1. Taxonomy (NCBI): domain Eukaryota; kingdom Metazoa; phylum Chordata; class Actinopteri; order Beryciformes; family Berycidae; genus Centroberyx; species Centroberyx affinis. The sequence continues at coordinate 103,765 of NW_027281773.1, forward strand.
AAGGGAGGTATTGCATTGTTGCATAAGAGCAAGTGGCAGGTGCAGCCTTTGAAACAGTCTTTAACTCAGCCTAACCATAATTAGAAAATCTAGTACAAATATACACATCACAGTATAGAAAGACTCACCACTGGGGCCTCTGGAGGGGCGATGCGGAGACCCTGAGACAGAATACCAGCGTAGTTGGTAGCGCGCGAGCCGTGCCACAGCAACTGCCGATTGTGCAGGTCCCTGAAGGGACGGAACCGTTGGTTCTCTCCCTCCCGAACAATTTTGAAGATCTGAAAGATGGAACAAAGTCAGGAAACACAGAGGCAGGTGAGAGTTTATACCCTGCAACAGAGCTACACAGAAGAACCAACATGGTTTGTGCTAGAATCAATATAATAATCATGTACACAGATTTATACAAACTAACCACTGTCTTAACAATATTGAAATATAGTGGTTGTCTTGTTAAAAACATGGCTTGTCCCATTAATAACTTACGTCTTCTACTTCCAGTGTATAGGTGTTGTGCGTAGCAGCGTGTGTGTTCTTGACATATTGCAAAATAGTGTCAGCCTCCATCGTGGTCTTATCAACAACCTTTGAGATAAAAAAACAAATAAACATATCACATAATCTCTACAAACTTTGGTACAATGCAAGTATTACATTCACTTAGTTGAACATTATATTCACTAAAACAATGAAAAATTGCACAAAACACTGTCCATGACTATGAATGAGCCGGTCACAAAACAGCTGGAAAAGCCCTTTACCTCAATCTTGGTTTTGAGTTTCTCGTAGTTGATGTCGATGGGATCGTTGTCGTTGTCCTCGGCCCCTCCTCTCAGTAGGCTGTAGGCCACTTCGATATCCAACAGGTTGTCCAACATCTGAACTTTAGCCTGGACAGTGGGACAGAAACGGTTCAACACCCTCCATGCTTGTCCTATTGTCCGGCATTGGCTACATTTAGGACTCTTTGATGAATGCACATTTGAGTGATGTATGCTAGAGTTTTGTGTTTCGTGTTCCTACCTGAATGTAGTCCAAGTTGTTGAGCAGTGGAGGTTTCTTCATGCCAAAATCGTGAGGTATGAGGGTGTAGAAGCGATTGGACAGGTCCAGGATCTGGGACTCAGGCACAGAGTCTGACACAGCCTAGGATGAGAGAAGGCAACTCAAGGTTATCAATAAATAGATTGAATCATAGATTGTTACTTTATTTATCCCAGTGTGAAATTCAACTGTCACAGCAGCAACTAGCGACATAATAAACAGCATAACAAATGCTACAATACAGGCTAATAACTGTGTTGTTGTCATCCCATGTACAATTACAATGAATGCTATGCCCCCATACAAGTCAACATTTGGCACAGTAAACTAAAAACATGAGAATGTATATGGAATACCCTCTATATCCATTATATGAATCAAGAAAGAAAGAACAATATTACACAAATCCGCATCCGCACACACAGTATACAAATCAAGAAATATATAGCACAAATCCAGATCTACACATAGTGACATATATTGAGTATAACAAAACTTGCAGTTTAAGGTTTACAATGTGTACTTCATGGATTTGAAACCAGATAGTAACCTTTGTCATGTCATCTCTTCTCTCCATTCCTTATTTGTTGTTAATTTCAACTGTACTAACTTAGTAAAAAAAAAAAACACACACCACCAGTTTTTGGGAGTGCAAATGGTAGCGGTTCATTTCCATACTATAACCATGAGGACATGACCGCCACACCAAGAGTGGAGAATCTGAATATTATTAAGTAAGTTGAAATGAGGACTTGCTCCAGTTAACATTTCCTGAATCAGAGTTTGTAGACACACACTAGAAAGGTCAATATCAGGATGTCCCTCTGGGAGGCGCTGTTGGATGCTGACCTGCTGCACTTCACTGAGGAGAGCGTAGGCGCTCTGGATCTGCCTCTTGCTCAGCTTTCCGAGGGGCATCTTCTGGAGGTCAATCTGAAGACAGGAGAAGAGAGATAATGGAAGATATTATACTGATGTGTGGCATGTAAAAATAAAATCTTCACTTTGTGTGTTAACACGATTCCTCTTTTGTAGAAAAAGCATTGCCTCAACTGCATTTTGTGCTGCTAGTATGAAGAAGTGGGATCATGCACGACATGCCTTCTTTCCTTTACAACATCAGTACATGTGTATTCAGCTGGCAATGACGTGGCCTTTTGTTTACATTGTAGTTGCATGTACCAGCGGCTTTGGGTTTTGTGTATTTTGTTTGACCACGGCAAAAAGAAAAACGCTTGTGCTTTAGGGAAAGAAGCAGAGGAGCGGAAGGAGGAAATGGAGATGCAGTCAAATTATCAGTTGCCTAGATAGCGTAAAATCCCACCTCTTCATTGTAGTTGGCCGGCTCAATAATAGGGGTCCATGTCATGTGGATTCCTCTAAACAGTTGATTATTTACACAATTTTGTTGTAAAAAGCATGTCATATTTCTATGTCATGGTGCTTTATAATGAATCTGAACTTTTCTCCACTTAAGAATGTTCTGCCAAAAAACAAGTGATACGCTTTTCTTTTTCCAAAGCAGACGGTTTTTTCCATTAAAAAGGAAGTGGTAGTATGAGAAAAAGCGGAACAGTATGACCATGCCCTAAATTGAGATTAAAACATGCAGAAGAAAAAATAAACAGGATCTCTCTCATGCGTTCTCTTTCTCACACACGTACTGCCACCAATCTCAAAGTCTTACCTCAAACTCCACCATGGCCTTCTTCATGCTCTCCACGTCAAAGATCATCCGGATCAGCTCCTGGACAGGTTTGGCCAGATGAGACTTGGTGCCAGCGGAGGCCGTCAGCTTCTTCACTGCCTCCTCATCCTGTCCGGTAACATAAACACCACAGTCCATCAGGTAAACAAAACAAAACAACCAAAGTCTATCGGGTATAGAAAACAATCAGAGTAAAAGAATGGCCATGCTAACAGGCAAATTGTTACACAAGGTGCAATAGGGCATTTCCAATTTACTAATGTATAGATATAATAATCATGCTGCAAAATATTGTATACCCACCACTGTTCAGGCTCCATAAGATAGAAATTGAAGAGGTAGGTAATTTGTTGTAATTGTTTTGTGTTAATTGGTGCATTTTGTGCGTGTGTCTGTACCTGTCCATAGTCAATCTCCAGAGGGTAGAACTTATTAGGGTACTTGGTGAAGTTGGTGCAGCCCCAGGCGTTGCCCGTCTTCTCCTTGTACACACCCAGGAAGTTGTCCATGGCAGAGTTCTTGTCGTGGAACTTGTCCAGCTTGTTGCCTCCGATGGTCGTGCCCACTCTTCCCCATGACCTGAACACCCAGTACCTACACACACATGACAGTACGGCATATATATTAGTTAGATTGATTAATCAATGGTTTATGGATAGAGGTGAGGTGAGATGGCAAGGCGAGGAAATAATGAGAAAGGAACAAATACTGTCCAATGGTGCAATCTGCAAGCTATAGCTAGTGAGTTAAAACCAATTTAAAAAGTAATTAGAAAAGTGCAAATATCAGCCATAATCCACATAAAATAGGGTTGTGAATCGTCATCAAAAAGTGATACCTTTTGGTAGATAAGATACGCATATTACACATAATATTATACATGCAAACAACAAGGGAGATTTTATCTCAGATGTTGACATGAGTAGTCAAAGATAGTAGAGGGAGTACCTCTTTCTGACTACAAGAATCTGCATCTTGAGTGCACATCACTCTTTTATATTATTGAAGCCAAATTGGTCCATCAGATCAGTGCTTCTCTATATCCATAAATATCCATATACTACATGGATATTTGTTAATCAAGGTCCTGATTTTCTGCAGTGACACTGACCGTTTCTGTACATCATCCTCCAGCAGCTGCAGCTTGTAGTAGGAGTTAGTTCCTCTGACAATGTCCACAAGACCCAGTGTGGCGCTGTACATCTTCCCACTCTGCTCCAGGACATGGGCGCTGTTCTCCAGACCTGAGCCATCAAGAGAAGGACAAGTCAGAGAAGGTGATTTACCCACGCAAGGTACTCAAGACAACTAGCGGCTTAGTCTAGATTTGCCAAAAGATGATATCGCAAGCACAAACACACATACGCACGCGCGCACACACACACACACACACCCGAGTCTGGATCCACAGCAGCTCCTCCTTTGACTGTCAGTTTCATCTTCTTGGACTTGCTACCACCTGTAATAGTGTAGATTACAGATGTAGATACATTTATTCAGAACCAGTTCCTACCATTCTATCGACTTTATATTCTGATTATTACTATTATTTTATTATCAGATCATTACATATACATCAAACATCAAAATAGTTAAATCCTATTATACTAGTTGAATCACCCCTATACATAGGCAATAATAATAATCAGCATTTTCATAACTATGAACAACAACAACCAGCAGCCTTTACCTTCCTCCTCCTTCACCCTGCCTGAGCTCTTGCTGGCCACGGCCCCGGACTTGGAGGCCACTGGCGGAGCCTGGGCCTCGAGTTTGACCTCTGCGCCCCAGGGTGAGATGGCGTGCAGGGAGACCAGTTCCTGGAGGGCCTTGCCCGACGACTTGATGTCTGTGAGGAAATCCTCAGACACCACACGTACGCCGGCCTCCTTCACTTCCTCCATCTTCTTAGTCATCTTCTCCACTTCCTCTGTGAAATCAAAAGTGAGAGTGCATGTGCGAGAAAGAGCAAGTTAGAGAAGCGGGAAATATTGTTGTACACATTGTAATGATACATTATATTACCTTTGCTCATGAGATAAGCTCTTAACACCAATTGGTAGCAGTTACTGCCCCAAATTAACTCTCGCTTGTTGATTGGCTACTCACTCTTGGTGCTGAGGCAGAGAGCCGCCTTATTGGCTGTGCTAGTTATCTTCCCGCCCAGCTCCTCTACGAAGGCCTTCAGATCATCCTTGTTCTTGGACAGCTTGCCCACGGCCACCAGTTTCATACCAGTAAGAGGTTTGTCTACAAGGAGACAAACACACAAACATATTACAAACTCAGTCCATTTTCAAAATTCAGATCAATAATAACATAAGGGAACTGTTCAAATATCTGGCATGTTTGAATTCCTCTGACTGTTGCGGTTGTAGTTTGTTTTTATTTCCATTTATTTCTTAAAACATATTTTGCTATAATGTAGCATGAAGTCCTATTTTTAACCTTTTGAAGAAACTAAAAAGAATGCTTCATAGGATTTCTGTACATGAAGAGACACTGACAGCGCACGGACAGACAAGACAGAGCAGCACCGTGCAGCAGCGAGTTATTCAGACCATCGGGGGAAAGCGAGAAATATACACAAATCTATTATATTGTAATTTATTCCCATGCATGCTGCTCAGAGTAATCAGGACGTCAGCGTCTCTCCCTCTCCTCTCGTGCCATGTGCACGCAGGCAGGAGTGAGAGTGAGTTACTATGGTTACTGGGACGCTCTGTCTCTGTCGCTCTGAAACTTTCTTGTGGTTCCCAATAATAGGTTTTTAGGTTAGTATGCCTATGCAAAATCATGAATGTAAGTACCTCAATGCTGAAATCTAGTAATATAACATAATATAAAAAGCTCATTGAGTCAATGGAGCGCCGGACTAAAAGGAAAGCTTGTATTTCACGTCATTAAGTGTTTTTTCTTAAAAATTAACCGGTTAGTTACCGGTTAATGGGTGTCGGCCTATCAAAAGGAAAATTAACCGAAACTGACATCCCTAATTTTAATATTTGCACAACAGAAACACAAGTCATAAAGGTGTCTCCACTCACCTGCAGGCGCTCCCTCTGGCAGCGGTTTAGTTGGGGCACTGGAGGCACTGGCTCGGGGTTCGGCTGAGGCTGCGCTCAGGGTCGGGGTGGGGGCCACCTTGGGGTACATCCTGTCCTGTCGCTTGAACTTGAATTTTTTCAGGAAGGGAACCTCATGGAATTCCTGAAAGGACAACCTCAATATAATTAGAAAGTGTGCTAGTGTTTTATGCCTAATATCATGTTCAATTAAAAAAAAAGTACAACAACTATATAGTTATTGTATTTCCTTCCAATATGACGCATTTTTGTTCACTAGCTCTGTCATTATAATTTTTTCCTACTGGTGATTCTGTGTGGTAATGGAATATTACACAGAGAAGCAAAGGAAGCTCTGGAATGAGGTCACCTACCTTAGGGATGACCCAGTCTTTACGAATCCTACCTTAGGGATGACCCAGTCTTTACGAATGGGTGTCCCAATTTTGAACACACACTTTGTCCAGGCCGAGATGTCCCCGGTGCAGTAATAAGCATCGCCCTTGAACACCAGCTGGCCCTTGCACTCCTTACAGGGCTCGAGAGCCCCAAAAGCCATGCCGTCTGCCAGGCAGTCCACCACCTGTCAATCAAATAACACATGCTTGCTGGTCACGGAATAGCGTGACTATACCAGTGTCTGGAATAACAGGGACTAGGGGTACACTTGTCGTTTCAATGTGACTTATCAAATAAAAGACTCTTCTACAAGTTTAACTCCCATGAGCAAATAAACTCAGCTTCTTACTCTCTATCAATATAAAGGAATAAGTTCATGAATATCATTTTCAGGCCAAACGTGAACATTGTGATCTCATAAAATCCAAGCCTTAGAATCATATCTTGAAAATCACATTGAAATGACAAGTGTAACCATAGCAGATTATACACAATAATTAAATTAGTTGACTACCTACATGTGTATACGTAGTAACCAATTCAAGCCTGCCTAGACTTTGTTAAATGCCAAGTAATTATCCAGAATACAGTAGAAGTTTAGATCCACACAGAAAATGAAAGCTGGCTCCTTACATTGGACTCTCCTGAAGGAACCTCCTGGCTGTTCGCAATCAGCAGCTCCTTCATGTCATTGGTGGAACAGAACTTCCTCAGCTTGTCTTTGATTCCCCATATCAGCTGACTTTGTTCCTGTAAATGTGTACACACACACACACACACACAGCGTATTAGGAAAGTCATCATTCTAGACAAGTTCACCAAACTTATGTGCTGTTATCATGACATATTTTGTCAAAACGTATACATTTTTTTTTTTTTTTTTAAAAGGTGGAAAAAAACGGGAGGAAAATTGGGCAAACCTTCAACTGCTCTTCCAGCTTTTTCTTCTCCTCCTCTTCCGCCTTCTTCTGTTTCTTTGATGCTCCGTCCATCTCATCACCCTTCCTCTTTCTGCAAGAGCAAATGGGAAGTTAAAACATTTCTCTTTCAGGCCAGTTTTTGACTAATTTTACATGGATACTAGAAAACAGGGTGAATAGATTAAGTTGATGTCCCTTGACGAAACCTCCAAATGAACTTCCTAAATGAACCCAGAAGGGACATGGGACAATAGCCAAGGTCAGGGAAAAACAAGCCCAAATCTGACACCTTTATTCATTAAGCAAATTAATTAGAGCCCCATCAGTTAATGGACATGCACACACAAGCTGGTGCATGCCTCCATGTCCCCAAGCTTCAGTATTGATATCACCCTCCCTGCCCTGATAATAACAAAAATAAATCAGCTCCCCATGAGATTTTCACTGAACCCCCACACACACACTCACATGGGCAAAAACACACATATTTTACTTAATGACCATCCCATAGGAGTCCGGCTGTCTGATCCTTTGGAGTGTAAGAAACATGACAAACATCCCTCATCAGAAAACCCAAGGGGAGGTCAGGAAATCTATAAAACAGCCTCCTCCAGCCTCACTCAGACACTGCATCCTTTAAACAGAGGTGTGTGTGTGTGATCTTTAATGTGAGGGCAGGAGTACTTCACCAGGATGGCTGCAGGATCACACTGATGCAGCCTTGGCTCTTGAGTAACGATACTCTCCAAGAGTGACTGTGAAGAGTGAATATTACCACTTGTGTTCTGTTTAAGGGCCAGGCTAGATCGGTGAGTAATTCTACTACTTTCACAGCACATGTATTTTATTATCATGCTGCAAGAGGAAAAAATATCCATACAGCGTTCAAGGTGGAAACTTCTGACTTTGTCTGATTTCTCTCTTTAGGACAACTATGGAGAACACCAGTGCAGTGCTGAACCTCAACACTTTCCTCCTACCTGGAAACTCAACCCACCTGTCTTCCCCTTCCCAGCAACCTCTCTGGAACTCCTCAACCTCCTCTTCCTCCTATGCCTCCTCCTCCTCCTCTCTCTCTCCTCCAACTCCACCTGCTGACCTGGTGGTTTCCCCTAATGTGGCATACATGGCCGCTGAGCTGGTCATTGCCTTTCTGTCCACAGTGGGCAACCTGCTGGTCTGTGCCGCTGTGTGCCTCAACAAGAAGCTGCGCACCGTCACCAACTACTTCCTGGTATCCCTCGCGGTGGCTGACATCTGCGTGGGCGCGCTCGCCATACCTTGTGCCATCCTGACCGATATGGGCGTACCGCGCCACAATCTCTACCTGTGTCTGCTGATGCTGAGCGTTTTGATCATGCTGACCCAGAGCTCCATCTTCAGCCTGTTGGCAGTGGCTGTGGAGCGCTATGTGGCCATCTTCATGCCCTTCCGCTACCAGGCGCTGATGACGCCGCGCAACGCTGTGCTGGTAATCCTGGGCACCTGGGTACTGGCCTTCCTCATCGGCCTCGTGCCGCTGATGGGCTGGCACAAGACGCCGCCAGATTCAGGCTACTGCTTCTTCGTCTTTGTGGTGGACATGACCTACATGGTCTACTTCAACTTCTTCGCGTGCGTGCTGGCGCCCCTGGTGGTCATGTTCCTCATCTACGCCCAGATCTTTGCCACCGTCAAGCGGCAAGTGCGGCGCATCGCGGCCGAGCACGGCAGCGGAGGGGAGGGGCAAGCCAGAGCCGCGGCCTGCATGCGCCGGGAGATGAAGACGGCTACGTCTCTCTTCCTGGTTCTTTTCCTCTTCACTGTCTGCTGGATCCCGCTCCACATCATCAACTGTTTCCTGCTGCTCTGCCCTCACTGCCCCGTGCCGCTGGAGCTGCTGCTCACTGCCATCATCCTGTCACATGCCAACTCTGCCGTCAACCCCTTCCTGTACGCCTACACGATGAGGGCTTTCCGGGACACCTTCAAGGCTATCTTCTTGTGCTGCCGGACCATGGGTGACGGAGAGGCTTAAAAGGGGGCCCCGGGTGATGATGGAGGGGGAACTGCTGTCCCAAAACACCAACAGACCTGAGCAGACTTGGGGTCCCTAAGTGGCTAGAACTTGACCAGTCTAGTCCCATAAAATACTGTAAATACTGTGAACGCTATGATGCTACCCATCAGGCAAAACATCCACTCTCTCCTCATACATCAGCCATGAAATTTGTACCTATGCTGTAACAGCACCACTATTCCAACCTGCACCATTTAAGAGATTACCCTCCCCTCTTCCGCTCACCCTTCAGATTTGACAGCGGGAAGCCTCTTCTTAAGATCCTCTTTATCTTCGGCCCGCAGTGCGTTGAAACCCTTCAGCTGGGCGGCGTTGTATTCAGGCTTGAAGGCCAGTTCCTCCCTGCGGCCCACGAAACAGGCCGTGTGGTACCAGCGGTCTATCAGGCCCAGCTGGGGCTTCTCTGGGTCCACAGTCTTCTTGGACACACGAATCTGGTCCTGAAGGAGAGAGGCCAAAGGGTCAAAGACTTCAATAACACAATGGAATCAGACTTACATAATACACAATGTAGTTCATAACATGTACATTGATAGTATTAATAGCCAGGGTTGTGCTTTATTTGGGTAAAAAATGTCACCATTGTTCTTTGTACCAATTAAAAATCCATAAAATAAATCCATACTTGTCTACGCATTTACATGCAAATTTTGTACAGGTGTTCAAGCAGGGTATTTATTGTTGTATCCAAACACCAAACAGTAGTTTTGGTGTGTACAAATGAAAGTCTCTGCTAACCTTTTCTATTTTCTGCTCACAGCCTTTGCACGTGCTGCGGTTCGACTTGGCGTACTCCACCGCAAAGTCATTCAGTGTCTTCTCTCCTTTAGCTCCGCCCTTCTGGTCCCCTTTACCTATGAGAGGAAAAATATTCAACTGTCAATCTCAACACAATGAACAGCTGCCAGTAGTGTCATGACAATTTTGTGTACAAAGTCCCTTCTGAATATATTATTAATATATTCACCAGAACAAATAAGCCAAGAGACTGTTTATTGTTTTAGCACAGCGCTGTTGCCATCGCACCATGGTGATCGAGGGGTAAATTCAGGTCAGGCAAACAGGGTGACACGGTGTGGTTAAATGCTTTTAGTTACATTTTTTGATAAGAAGACATCTATTCTGGCATTTATAATGGGACATGTTATATAAGCAGTGCTTCTGTGTATGTAATATGTTATAAGCTATGTTTGCTAATGGTTTATTTGCTAATGTTAATTAGCAAGCCAAGTAGCCTTACTGTATTCTCCATAGATGAAATTAGATACTATACAACTATAGAGCCAGAGAGCTCAGATTACATCCCAATAAACTCGTTAATTAGGTTGATTGACCATCGCCATGAACACACAATGGGACTGTGCAGTGCCTGTACTCGTGATATTTTACCAATCACTTTAGAGAGGAGGAAAGTCAAATATTAAAGGTCGAGCACTGACCTCCTGTGGCTCCCCCACTTTCAATGGCCTTTTTGACCTTTTCCTGGTCGTCCCAGCGGAGGTCAGAAAACCCAGCGATATCAGCAGTGGACTGAGCTGCTGCCCGCTGCCAGAAACAGGAAAAGTGGTGCCAGTGGGGAACCTTCCCATCAAACATGGGGGACTGGGGGACAAAGAGCAGACAGGAAAGGATCAACATGTGTTAATAGAAAACCACTAGTATGAAGGGGAAAAAAAGGAAATACTGCTAGAAGAAACAGGAATAAGACCAATATAATGGGTTTCATAATTATATAGACTAATAATGCAGTGAAAAGCATAGACAGACATGGCTTTTTGAAATGAGGCCGTTCATAAAAATGTTACAAGCTCAGAAGTGATGAATCTGTGCTCTTGCTGATGTTGATCGGAAGGGATTCAATCTGTTTTCAGTGTGAGGCAGAATCAGTGATGGAAAACCTGGAACTGCTCCACAGAGGATGAATCAGGAGATTGGTTTTGGTTTGGTTTTGGTTTTGTTTATGCATACTGTTGATGCAGGCCTGTCTGTCTCTGCTACAATGAGCTCTAAGCAATAGTAGCATTGTCAGTCCTGAACTACAAAATGGGGTCGTGTCCCCAGATAATCCCACGGTGGTAAATGCAATCACCATTAAAACGTTTCTTAATTCATTCTCTGTGGAGCAGCTCCAGATTTTACATCTTGATAACAGCACAGGATCACGTTGTTTCTCCGATTTCCTGCATTTATGAAAGTTGTCCATTATTCCCACATATTGTTTGAACAGTCCTAGACTAGAGGCACAACATGGGGCTGAGGATGCTTACATGAAGTGGTAATCCTCATTAAATCGTGATCGCATGAATCGCTGTTTGATGTGATTTCTAATGACACAGAATGCGTAATTCTTCGTTAAGTCAGTCTTAACGATTCTTTGTGAACAGCACATTCAATAGATAATGTTAGCCATTTAAATGCTAATAAGGGCCTTCCGATAAACTACTGAAACCATTTGAAACCACACTGTAAACTACACATTCGCAGTCTTCAGTGGGTGGATTAATGCTGAAGAAGGGGGAGAACAAGCCAGCTAATTTTCTAAACAAGCAAGTTATCAAATAGCATGCAAGCTAACCCCTGTGGTAGCTAACTGGGTTCTGCAGAAGACTCAAGACGTCGTACCTGCACCATGATGGCCATTCGCAGCGAGTCTTTAGCGATGTTATCCTTGCATTTCTTGCATGATGCACGGCCACTTTTAGCATATTCCGCTTTGTAAAGCTTGTCCTCTTGTGAGTCTGCCATAATCCCTTAATATTAAAGCTAAATAAAATCAACTGACTGTGAGGCCAACTTTCACCGGATGACAAGAAGCCACAACAATCAAAGCAGATGCAATAGCAGAGCCCGCGTGCGTGCACGGCAGAGAGGAGAGGGAGGCGAAGTGAGCTCACTCTGCCACTGTTTCCGGGTACCACAAACGTCATCACGAAGCGCGGCGGGAAAAAATGCAGACAACACAGGACCACACATGGATGTATTAGGGACAACAGGACTCTACTGTTATTCTATTCATAGTATTCCCATGGTGTCACTTACTGCTTTACAGTATAGACAGCTCATTGGCTGTGGCTGTAATTTGATTTTAATCACCTGTTAATTTATTACAATCATCTGTTATTTTCCTGCCAAGATGGCTGTGTGGCGATGTAACAGAATACTGGAGCTGAAACCTCCCCGCCCCCTTTTTCAGTGGCTCCAGAAGCAAATTCTGCATTCATTTTCTCCATAGACATTTCAGAAAATCACAATATAAAGAGTTTTCAGTTATAAACCAAACCAATCAGCTACCGGTTGAATGAATGGGTATGTAACAATAGATTCAGAAAAAAATATTTATATGAAAAATTAAAAAAGGCAAGGGACAGACTGTATATAATGTTTATTTTAAGAGGGAACTAGGCTACTTTCCCTCATTTTCAACAGTGATACTAAATAATATTAGGCTACAATATCCTAATATTATGATGCTTACTGATGATTTTCACACCTGCACACACTCTTCTCCTCATCCCTAAAAACAGATGTCATGGCTGGCAGTAAAACATGGAGGAGTGGCAGCAATCACTGGTGACTGGTACAGGTTCAAGCCGACTAACATTACTACCAACCACCTGCATCTTGAGTTAACATTTCTCTGGTGACGTCTCTGATTGGTGGGAACTTGCCAAAGCTTGTCGGTTGTGTAGAATTTAACGATTTCTTATGAGCAAAGTTGAAATCAGATTGACTGATGTTTTCTAAAGCAGTGGTTCTCAAAGTGGGGTCCGGGGACCCCCAGGGGTCCGTGGCACTCAAGTCAATTATTATTTATATAGCCCAAAATCACAAATCAGAATGCGGGGGTCCCGGTATATTCTCTATCTTGTAAGGGGTCCTTGGTTGAAAAACAATTGAGAACCTCTGTTCTATAGTCGTTTCACAATCTGATAGCTCATGATAAGGGTTAACGCCCACTTTTGGAGACTGCAATTTTTGAGTGATTCATCTTTTAAAACATAGACGATCTTTGGTGCATGCCCGGCAGAATACGCGCGCTAGTCGCAGTCAGTAGTAATCGAGTCAGGAGAACTCGTCCAGATTCTGAAAGATGGAAAAGTCAATTGGAAACGCTAAAATGTATTGCGCACTAAGATGGTCTTTCTATAATTTCCTTTAACAGGAATTTTAACCACCTTCTCCCTCCAAATAACATTTCGACATACTTTTTTAGCTTCAGACCAGTGAATACAGGAGAGAATAACCTATTCCAGTTAAATCAAAAATCAAACAAAAAACGCAATAATCTTTTCCTGTGATCAGACAGTTCACTCAATAACAACTTTCTCCCAAAGCTAGAAACAACAGACCTGACCTCATTTTTCTGAGGCTGCATCATTGAGCATGAATAAAAAACTGTCTTTGTTTACTCACACATTATTAATTTGAGTTTTTATTACATTGCAGGTTGACAGTTTGCACCAGGCAATACCTTAATCCCAGAAAATATAATGTCACATTGTCAGCAGAAGTGTGTCTCAGTGACTTTTTTTTTTTTTTTTCAAATGATGAAAGAGTTTTGTTTATGAATCAGTGGAAGTTTCCTGCTTAAGCCAATATGTGAGCTCAGGTTTGCTACTAGTTTATAGGCATTTTCTGGTCAAAATAACTTAGGCATGGTCTCTTTGATACAATATAGAAATTTATCACAAAAATAATCTTCTAGAATCTGTTTCAAGTTTAACAGAATCCAAAGTGAGCATTGGGAGCAAGGTTATTTCTGTGCCTCTTCTTCACTTTTGCAACTTAGTTTCAGCAAGTTAAAAACCATGACAAATTTTCATTAATACATAGCATCAGGTTGTTCATTGAAGCTTGGTCAGGTTAACATTCTTAACAGTACTGTTTCACGATCAGACTAATGATTTATGACTTTACAATTTCTCCATGACATTAAATTACCAAAATGTCCACTATGTGCCATGTGTTTAACCTTAACTTAAGTTCTGGGATACAGGATGTGCAACATCAAATGGTAAAATCCAAAATTTCATTCAGAGATTTCAGTCACAGATTTGCTGTCAATTTGAGGGAGTTGGAGTTTCACTGATAGGCGCAGACCTCCAGATGGCAGACTAAGTTCAGAGGTAAAATGCCCAGTCTGCACTGCAGGAGACAGGACTATGGGTAAACTCTACTCCAGAGGCTCATCCCTATGTGATACCCAGGCTTTCCACTGTGTATGCATGAATCCCATGAAATGTGATCATGTTCTTCTTTCCAGCAAAAAAAAAAAAATCCAGCAAAAAAAAAAAAAAAACCTGCTTAGAAAGTGTAATGCTGGTGTCTTTTGAAGGCTGCAAGGTATGATTTGTCCAGGGAGTTGTGTATGCAAGTTTTGTGCATGCATCGTTATTAAAGTGGAACTATGATTCATAGAGTCTGTGCTCCTTTACATATCTTTTCTTTCATATAACAACTTTCATAAGTGCCGATGCTGCATGGCACCAACACTGCAGTGTTAGGAGTCCAAATCCCACTGGGGCCTCTCATACAGTGTTTAATATGTCATTTGGATAAGAGTGGCTATCAAATGCTATGTTTGGATTGTCCTACATAAGAGGCTATAGATTCCCCAGTAATGTGTGTGAACAACCTATTCCTCACAAACTGGAGTCTAATCCCTTGCATACAAACATGGCCATTGAATTAATTAACTAAATATTAAAACACAAGCCAGGAACCAATTCTGAACACATGCTTCTATTTAAATACTTATAAATACAGCTTTCAGATTTACAGTGCTGGACCTATGGAGGGAATCAATATGTTGACCTGTCACCAATGGAAATGTAACTTCTCAAACCCATTCAAACAATAACCCACAATAATACCACAGTTTCCCAGAGCCAATGGAACAGTTTTAGGCTTTAGGGCTGATAACACTGCTGAACCTTGGGAAGACATCTCAGCTTCAACATGAAGCTGCGTGGGCCGCAGCTAACTTCACTGTGGTGAGTGAACCAGTCTGAAGGCAACAGTTTGTGGATTTTGGCATCTCTGTGATCTCAGCACACACTTTATCTGGAGGTTGAAGTCCACTGCCATGATGGTGCTCTGAAAAAGACTGCAACACTGCCTTGTCAAACAGTTTGGCCCCCTGACAGGTCTGTTGTTTTCTTATACATGTGCTCTGTGCCTTCAGTCCCTCAGCTAATGATTTTGACAGGGAGCAGCTGGCATCGACTAGTGGTCAGCAATTTGTATCATAAAGAGAGGCACCACATTATTATTATTGGTCAATTAATAATAATATTACTACTACTATGGCTACTATTACTAATAATCATCATCAGAATAATAGGTATCAATTAATGTTATCACATTATTATTCATGATGCATTTGATCTTTTTTGTGGTCCTTAACACAAAAGTGTGAATTGAGTTTAATACTAATGAGCCTCTCTCAAATCAAATTTGGAATGAATGCATGGTGACAATGAATCACATGCACTATTAGCTGAAATGACATCACTCAGTTTTATTTTCGTTACTGGTTTTATTAACAGAAAAAGCAGACCATTAAATATTTTTGGTAAAAATGATGGAAAAATAAACACACAGCTTACCTAGGAAAAATTAAATAACATAATTTTACTATAATATATCGCTGTTGTCGGGTGAAAACCTCATATCTCCCAAATGTCAACAGCCTTTCTTCAGCTTTCTGAGTTTATTTAGTTTTGAGAGGGTTTAATAAACCCAAGGATTGTAGAATTTCCTCAATCCATAGTATGTAATCCTTCAATTAGTTAAAACATGAAAAAAATCGTCAGAGTCACCAGGTTTTCACCGGACAATGACGATATGCAACAGGCCTACAATATAATCTTTACATTTAGGTAAAAACACCTTGTGTGTCCTTTCATTTTAAGATCTAATGACATGAATGACATGAGGTGAGAGCAGTGCCACAGATTATAACTGTGCTTTTGGCAAGGAAGTCGATTCAACAGTTAACAATTAAAACCTCTATGAAAGCAGAGAAATTCGCTGTTGTTGGAAAGGTCAAGTAACTGTAAAACGAATGTGATCATGGTAATACCTAACCAAGGCAAAACTGAGTTGGCTACTTTGTAATTACTTACTTTGTAATTACTTTGTAATTGGTCACATGTAGATTTTTGACACTAATCTCAGAAATCCAGACCAATGCGGACAATATCGATTATTTTGACACTGATGTAGACAGAAGTACCACTTTCATGGGAGCAACACACAGGTAAAAATCTGTACAATATCAAACCTAACAGTAATTTGAATTAATTATTCATGGGACTTTTTTATTCCCTGTTTTATGCTGATGGAGCATAAGAAGCCAACCTAATTTACTCTTTCTTAAATGGACATCTTGAACATCTTGAATTAGAGTGGCTAGTACAGGCTAGGAGTCACAACAACATGAAATGATGAATTGATATATAAAAAAAAAATATAAGAATGATGCAAGATTATACAGTACAAAAGAACTAATTAGTATTCTGTAGGCCACTGGTAATCTATGAGAGGTTGCACAAGTTGTCTTGAGGTATTCTGCGTTTTTTAGAGGTCTGTATGAGTGTGAATTGTGAAGTGTAGGATGTTTAATTTATCACAGCAAGAAATATGTTGGCCTTTGTACAAAATGAACCAGAAGCCTGAAGATAGTGTTTATGGTGGGTAGATATGGCAATAAAAAATAGAAAGCAGAGTTTGATTATTCAGACTTGGTAGAGGCCAGTGGGACAGTTTGGTCCTTTCTAAGCAAAGTCCAGTAAACAGCACAAAGTGAACTAGAGGCGGTCTTTCCTATCTGTCATGCAGTCATTGATCCTCAATACAGCCCTGGAACCTGATTTAAAGCTCTGCGTCAGCACTCTAGAGATCTGTCCATGGACGCTCCACAGGAACAAATGAGTTCCCCTATGTGTCTGTATTTAGAGCACAATGCAGTCCAATCCCATTAACATTTCTTTCTTTTTTTGAGACCACAGGAAAGCTGAGAAGGACATGGGAGAAACAGCAGCGAAGGCTCTGACAGAACTGGATCCTACAACCAGTGGCAAAGTGTCAAAGTATGAGACAACACGGCAAACCAAGGGAAAGAAAATGGCCGATCCTGCCCTCCTCTGTTTGAACTCTGACCCCTCAGCACTGGAGACTGCGGGGCTTCAGACTGAACCCCCCATTGGCCTCTCTCATCTTCTCCTTGTGTCTGGCCTGCACCAGACCGAACACCACTCCCGCCAGTGTGATGCGGCCTCCTGACCGCGGCCCCGCGTGCCCGTTGGTCCCGGCGTTGGCTCTCTTACTGCGCATGGTGCTGATGAAATAGGTGCGGACTTTCCCCTGCCGCTCGCTCACCTAGAATGACAGCAGCGGTCAGACGGGTTGAAATGCTTTCCAGACGACCCTCAAGATGAATATGCACAGGACTATCAGGACTTCTAAACAAATACTAGTTTACAAACAGTTATTACCCTCCAACTGCACCACATCCCCCTGAATTGGTCTCTCTCAACGCAATCCAGTGAACTTTACTGAACTTTACTGAAGTTTACTGAACATTACCCCCTTACAGCAACATCATTTCTATCTGATTACAGATCAGATCCAGTAATTTAAAACTGTACTATATACCAGTCACTTTCTGTTAAAACTGTAATTTCTCTTCCACCACTCCCTTAGTTCATCAGTCACTACGTATATGGGCTCAGGTGCGGAAACACTTCGGCTGGCAGGGTGGCTCATTGTGTGCCCCGATTGTGGCAAATCATCAGTTTCCCCCCTCACTTCATAATGACTCCTTCTTGGTTTGGTGTGAGAAGGGTATTATCTCATTTAAGGATCTGTACATGGCAGATGTTTTTGCGTCATTCGATCAGCTCAGAGCTAAATTTGATATACCAAGAACACACTTTTTTAGATATTTACAGGTTCGGGATTGGGCCCGTAATCATACCGGATCATTTCCGGCAATTCCTGAACAGCAGCCTATAGATATTCTATTCCCAACAGCTCCATCCCTCAAAGGCACGATATCTGTTATGTATATGAAACTTTCATCTATGCAGACGGCATCTCTTGATGCATTGAGGGAGGCGTGGCAGGCTGATCTGAATATACAATTTACAGATGCTGAGTGGTCAGATATATTCTCAAGAATACACTCCTCATCGATATGTGCCAGGCATGGCCTGATTCAATTCAAGGTGGCACACAGACTTCATCTGTCTAAAGTCCGAATCTCAAAGATGTATTCATCGATTGATGATTCTTGTAATAGATGTAAAAACTCACCTGCAACACTAGCTCATACATTCTGGTTTTGCCCGAGGCTCTCGGGTTACTGGTCCTCCATTTTTGATGCCCTATCCAAGATACTTAAAAGACCAATAGTTCCAAATCCTCTTACAGCCATTTTTGGTATCCAACGTGAGGATGATGATCTTCCTAGGGCACAGTCGAATTGCATCGCTTTTGTCACTCTTTTAGCCAGAAGACTCATTTTACTCAATTGGAAACAGGCTACCCCTCCCTGCTTTAAACACTGGATCAGAGATACACTACAGTTTTTGAAGCTAGAAAAGATAAGATTTGCCCTTCGAGGGCCTAAGGATAATTTTAGCAGCATATGGCAACCTTTCATTACATATCTACTTGAACAGCTATGAGGTTGTGGGATTGTTTGTTTTCAACATTTGCTGTAGAATTTGTTTATTCTAAACTGCGCACGCTCACACACACACGCCTTGTCTATTATTGTTGAGTTTGTGTTGTTTTTGTCGTTGTTATCTTATTTTATTTTATCTTATTTGTCTGTTTGTTTCCTTGAAAAAAAAAAATGTTTTTCCTGTGCTTTTGTATACATAATGCTTCTTTTTTAATTGTGAAAACTAATAAACAAAGAGGTGAAAAAAAACCAACTGTAATTTCTGAACGGGTGTGTAGGCACTTTTTACCTCCATCTTGGACTCTGTTATTACTGTAATAATTGAATTCTATCCACCAGTCACTTTTTCTGCAACTTATATTGTCCATGCTTGCACTGGTTTGTTTTGTATTATCCATGCTGCTCTTATTTTATTCTTAGTTTGGAATGCGCTGTGATCCCTGAAATTACACGTTTCATTGTGCAATTGTGTAAGGAATGATAATAAAATTGAATTGAACAGATTGGATAACGAATACCATTAAAAAATAACCCCCAGCATCAATAACTAACTCAAATCAGGACAACTAAATCAGCCAACCAATCAGAATCAGACAACCAATTAAAAACAGTCAACCAATCACAACCAGTCAACATATTTGAATCAGTAAACAAATTAGAATCAGTCACCAATCAGAATCAGTCAACCAATCAGAATCTGTCAACAAATTAGAATCAGTCAACCAATTAGAATCAGTCAGCCAATCAGAATCAGCCAACCAATCAGAATCAGTCAACAAATTAGAATTAGTCAACCAATCAGTCGACCAATTAGAATCATTCAACCAATCAGAATAAGTCAACCAATTACAATCAGTCAACCAATCAGAATCAAGCTTCACAGCTCTCCTTCATGCCTTAACCTGTCAGCTGCAGCTTTTCAGCCACTCACCCCCTTGACAAAGATTTCCCCACGCAGCTCCAGGACGAAGCCCCACTCTGCCAGGATCCTGCGCGTGGCCTCGGGGACCTGGATGCGTCCGCTCACCCCGGTGCTGTCCATGCGGCTGGCCAGGTTCACCGTCGTCCCCCAGATGTCATACTGCGGCTTGGTGGCGCCGATCACCCCCGCCACCACCGGCCCGTGGGCGATGCCTGTTTCAGGCCAGTGGAGAGAGCCAGGGGAGGATTTAGTGTCATTGTGAAAAATGTGTTTTTTTCTCTATTAAGTCTGATTTCTTATACGGTTCCCACTATTTATTTTAGACAAACGATTATTCTTACCCTAGAGTACTCTTACTCAAACCCTTAGAGACAGGTTTATTCTCAACAATTCATTGTTTAAGTGTTTGTGAGAGTGTATGTGTGTGTGCGTGTGCGTGTGTGTGTGTGTGTGTGTGTGTGTGTGTGTGTGTGTGTGTGTAGGGGGCCAGCCACTTACCCACACGCAGCTGAAAGTTTTTGGCAGAGTGCCTGTTAATCTCTTTCAAGGTCTCCTGCATTGCCAAGGCAAACAGAACCAGCTCACTCAGGTGATTCCATTCATCCATGCGTGCCTGTGTGTG
The DNA here is from genome assembly GCF_046629955.1 of Centroberyx affinis. Taxonomy (NCBI): domain Eukaryota; kingdom Metazoa; phylum Chordata; class Actinopteri; order Beryciformes; family Berycidae; genus Centroberyx; species Centroberyx affinis. The sequence goes on from NW_027281773.1 coordinate 124,198, forward strand.
TGTGTGTGAGAGAGAGAGAGCGAGAGAAAGAGAAAGAGAGAGAGAGAGAGAAATAAGATTTAACATGTTTAAGTGATGGAAGGAAAAATGCAGTATAATTTTAATGGCAACATTCTTCTTTGTTGGCTCTTTTGGTGTTCCTGCTGTCCCACCTGTCTGTCTGGAGCGAGGCCGGAGGCTGCCATGTAACAGCTGCCGATGGTCTTGATCTTCTCTACATAGTGGAAGTACGACTCCTCCAGCAACTAGTGAGAAGAAGCAAAAGAGAGATAAAGAGAGAAAATTATATGTGTATAGCATGTATATAGCAGGTGGGTGATGTTCACCCATCGGGATGAATTAATAAGTTAATAAGTGCTCAACAAAGTAATTTCCATTGTGTGTGTCCCCATCCTTTCAACTACATGTCATGTAGTATGTCACTTTTTTCAAATGGTTGATACACTGCATATGGGCCAATGAATAATCTGAACCTATAGAAGACACTTCATTCTTACCTCGTCAAAGCCAGCAATGATCTCATTCAGCAGGCGGAGGCAGTCCACCCCTTCATGTTTGATCTCTTTCTGCTCGTAGTAATCATTGAACCCAGCGATGGAGGCGAACATAACTCCCACTTCATCATAGGACTGGGAGTAAAGCTCCTAAAACACACATTTTACAATGAACATTAAACTTGATAGGGTATTCTCACAGACCCATGTGTTGGACTGATATTTTTAGCGTACTGTATCTAAAGGTCAGAGGTCAGCTGGTATGTTATACTCTAAAGTCAGGGGTGTCATGGTCTTTTATGCACCTCATCATTCTTGCTCCTGTCCAGGAAGTGTCGTGCCACATGCACAGGCAGGATGTTATGCAGCAGAGACTCGTTATGTTCCCGCAGCTCCCTCATGTCCTCCACTTCCTGCTGGGCCTGCAGACGCCACAGGAAGTCCAGCCTGGCGGTGGCTTCCCACTGGAGAACAAGGAGCAGATGCAACGTCTATCAGAGGTCACCTGTCTGAGTGCTGCACTCCACTGCCTACATGCTCAGTCAGCAGAGTCCGTTACACTCATACAGGCTGGGAAAATGATGCTGTAATGATTACGGTTGGGATCACTACTAATCTTAAAACTAAAGCTAAACTAAACTAAACTACCCCACAGCATGCTGAAAACAGCACTGAAAATGTTGCACAAACTTGAGACTTTGGGTAAGACTGTGTTAAACATTACCTGCCGTCCGTTGTAGAAGATAGCCACAAGAAACATGGCCATGAGAAGGATGGAGATTCCTTTTCTCCGGAGATAGTGAGACCTGTGTGTAAATATGTGAGTAGGAAGAGAGGCGGATGTTCACTTAGTCAAATGATGCAAATGCAAATGACAGTATGTTTGGCAGACTCAATGTATTGGGGTGTGTGTGCTTGTGTGCTTGCTGACACGTACATGCGTGTAAATGCATGTGTTTGTGTGTGTGTGTGTGTGTCTGTGTACGTATGTGTGAATGTTCATAAATGTGTGAGTGCATGTGTCTGCTCACATGTATTTGCTTTCAGTTGTGTGGGTATGTGTGTGTTTGTGTTTGTGACAAGGTTAGTGAAGTTAACTGAAACAAAAAAATAAGAATGAAAACTTGGCCAATTCAAAAACTCTTTTGTTTTCAGCATTAATCTACTGACCCTCCCCATAACAATAGTAGTAGACCACAGAAATAGATGGGATCAGTGAACTCAGCCAAACACTGATCAATCAGCCAATACAACATCAATATATTATCAAAATGATGCATAGTATGCCCATCCAAAGACAATTTTCAGTCATCAGTATTCCTCTCAGAATTTATTTTCAGCATAGTGGAAAAACCTTGAAACAGTATTTAGACCATGGGGCACTAAGACTCACTAAATATTGCATTAGAATCAGTTCAGATTAAAGGCTTCCTTTTGACAACCACTGCAATGTCGATAAATTATACAATAAATATGTAATCAAGGTGCATCATATCCATTGTAGTGGAGGTGAACGACACTGACTGGCTGATTGTGTCCTGTACACTGACCTGTGCAGCATGTCGTGGCTGAGAGTGAGAAAGGCCAGGTGGATGAGGTAGGAGTAGACAGCCACCACCAGCAGCAACACCGCCAGCTTAAGCAGAGAGTTGAGACGCAGGAACACCGCACAGGTCACCATGGCGATCACCCCGCTCAACACAAACACCTGCTCACCAGGTGGACGGACAGAGGAGAGGAGGAAGGGAGAGATTAGAGAGAGAGAGTGAGGATGAATCTCATCTGAGGGGATCAGTGTTCGAATAGTGAGGAGACAGCTGCACATGAGAAAAACATCTACATTAAAGCATTAAGTCTTATTTTTATTTAAGTAAATGAAAAAATACACTAGACTGTCCGACTGATCCAAGTTATGTTTTTCCCAGACACACATAGGACTGACCACTCTTAGGGGATTTTCTACTCATCACTGTAGTCCTACCTCGGGGTAAGTGCAGACGGTGAGCGGCCTTTGGTTTGGTGAAGCTGTGACGACCCTGTCCATTACCTCAGCCGCTCCTGTGTCTCTGTCCCTCAGAATACACCAAACCTGCACCAAGGCACACAGGACAGCATGTACAAATGACATAAACACTCTTGAGAACTGAAGTGTATAGGCTGAGCGAGAGAGTATCACAATGAAACGGATACACATGACATTTCTGATTGACAGTCAAAAGTTTGATTGAATGTACTATGTTTCTCATTATCTTAAAGCCATTTTGATCTAAAGGCTTCTGCTTAAATGCTTGAAAATTTTTTCTTAGATAAATATAGGAATAGTGAAGTTGATCCTATGTATGAATTTCTTTCCACAGCCTTTGCCTTTCCATCAAGGCAAAGGGCGGCTACTTTAAAGAATCTAACTATCTAATATAAGATAGTTTTGATTTGTTTAACACTTTTAGGTTATTTTTATAGTCAAGTGCCAATCAACGAGTTAGCGCACCTCTCCTAAGTAGTCTATCTGAGGATTAGTTTGCTCTGTTCTTTCAGTTCCGCTACCTGGACCGCCTCAGATCAAATTATTAGATAGGAAGGACATTGTAAACAAAAGAGAAGCAGATAAACTCTTGATAAACGGGAAAAGACTTCACGTCGATGTCCAGGCCCTCACCATGTCAGCGGAGGCCAAGCCGAAGTTGACGGTGATGGCGGTGAGGGTGAGGAGGTTGCGGGCGCTGTTGTTCTCGTGGATCCAGCAGCAGAATTGCTGCAGCGCCGGGGGAGTCCGCTTGAACTCCTCGGCCAGAGCCAGCAGCAGCAGCAGCATGTAGGCGAGCAGGAAGAGGGAAAACTGGAGCACAGCTGGGTACTGCCTGCAGGGATAAGAGGAGGAAACAGGATGCGAGTGAGGTTGTGATATGAAAATATTCATCGAGGGTAGCATTATAAAACAAGAGGAAATGAATGACAGTTTGTAGCTCTGAGAGACACAAAGATGTTTTTAATTAAGCTTCAAATGATCAGGGAAATCAGCCCAATTATGTTAGAAGGGTGGAAGATGAATTATCTATCAGTCAAACTCTATTAGTAGGGTTCGACTGATGAGTTTTTGAAGGCTGATACCATGCCAATATTTTTACTGAAGTCTCTATTGTTGATATTTTGTTTGATTTTATTCAGTATCTTTAAATCTGACCATTTTCATGCCAAAAGTATTCAATGTTTTCCCCATTATTTTACTCTTGTCAGGGTGGAAAAGCCCCTGAAACAGCATTTAGACCATCATGTCACACTAAAACTCTCCACCCCACCTATTCATACATTTGACATTTTAATTGAAGTATTCAATGAAGTAAAAAAAAATGTGCAAAGAAAATAAAAAAATCCATTGCAGGTTTTAAAGTTTTTATGCAATGTAGCTGTGATCAGGGAGGAACCTTCATCAAACGACACTGACTGGTCAATATCAATATTTATATCTAGAAATATAATATATTGGCAAATTGATATATAGTTTAACCGGAATTCTTAGGCAAAGTCAAGGTCAGCTTCAACTTGGGTTCCAAGCATTTTTGGAACCCAAAACCAATCCACACAAACTGTAAAAAAAAATGAGTGTTGAGCTTTGATTGGACATTGTCGGTGTCAGTCTACCTGGGGGCGGGGATGATCGCCTGGGCAGCCATGAGGAAGAGGAGCATGATGAAGGAGCAGACCAGGTTGGAGTTGAACATTTCATCTCTCATCTGGGAGAACTGGGACAGTAGAAAGAGATCATCATACATGGTGAGTGTATCACAACGTTAAGAACATCATCAAACATTCACACCAAAGTTTGCTCTGTGGAGATTCATTCTGTTTCCCATGTGATCACACACAGCTTGCCTATCCGTCCCCTACCAAGCGTCCTCTGAACCTGCCTTACCTTGCCCTCGATGTGTGTGTCCTTGAACACCAGGGTCAGGGGAGTGATGTGCTCCCTGTGCATACGCTCACTGCTGCGAACCGCAATCGCGTGTTCGATGCGCTTGTTGATCTCCTTGGAGGCCGACTGGCGTAAGTTGGGCAGCTGTGGCAGAGAACCGTTCGTGAAGGAGGCCAGGATCTGTGAGGAAAGATCACGGACGGTGTAAGATCGATCAGGAGTTCCCATTCAGCCTTTGATGATTGGATTATTTTCAGATGATAATCTCAAAATATGTGTCATACTGTAGGTGGGGGTGTGGGAGCTGTGGGGGGTTGAAACCTTTTTCTACTTAGGGCCAACAAATAGACATTTTGGTTGAGATCCCCCACATAAATGGATGACTTGCTGAAGATACCCGTCTGGCTGCAGACCAATTTAATTTAAAATATATTTTTTCCCATTTTTACATTGGTCATTGATTTACAGCGGGGTGTAACTTCTTGCTATCTAGAGGTTGGGAAATAACAGCTGGAATGTATTAACTAGTAAATAAAATAAGAGTGAAATTACACTCTTAGCTAAATTAAACTCTTAATAAATCACAATTTTCCAAGGATTTTTTGTTCTGTCTTGTTTTTTATCTCTTGTTTTATTCTGTATTTATATGCTCTCTCTGAAAAGCGCTTTGATAAATAAATTTGACTTGACCTGACCTGACCGGTCAGTCCAACCTGCCTTGTGCTTATGTTGCACATATCTACACCATTGTCAGGGCAACAAGAAATGTTTACTTTCATAAGATGGTGGCAGTACATGGAATACCACCTTTCCCTTCTACTTTGCGTCCCTGCCCACTTACACAGTTCATGTCAATGATGCTGCCAAAGGGCAGCTCTGGATTCCAGGTTCGGCTGGTTTTCTGGATTTTGTGGGGCTCAATTTGGTCGATAGTGGTCCTCTCCTCCTGTGGGCAGATGAGGAAGGTGTCGATGTCGTGTTTCCGTAGAAACTCGTTCCTGTCTCGGCCGTGGCCATCCTCTGTCCGGTAGCTGCCCTGCAGACAGTCCAGAGTTGCCCTGGAGATGTGGATCCGTCTGGATGAAGGAAAAATAGAGAAGTTTACAATTGATTTGCAAGGAAAGTCCATTGTTTTCACACAACTGGTACAGACACACACATGCATGCACACACATACATGTGCACAACATCCTGTAAATATGCATTTTTGTAGAGAAGGACACAATAACATTTGAAAAACAGATCATACACCTTGATTAGAAAGGTATGTTTTCTATAGGGCTAATTTTAATAGTGTAATAGTAAAGTTCCATACTGATTGCTCTGGCAGAGAATAATTTTCTGGTACATTCTGGTACTTTCTTAAGCACTTGCACACTTTTTATAAAGTTACAGATTTCTTTGGTCACAACACCACTGCATTGATATTACAAAAAAGAACCTGATATGGAAACCTAAGAGTGGGCTTTAAGTGCTGCTGTTAGGTGACACATTGAGCTGTACATAATAATTATGTGGTAACCCAGACAGAGACCAAATAAGCTAAAAGGAGATTAACCTCTTCCCAGTTGAATCATGCCCTCCTGGCTGTGTCACAACAGGTGCTCTGTGGTACAGACAGCCCACTCACCCCGGGATGCCCCCCGCCTCCAGCATGTTGGCGATGCCGACGTCCCAGGACCATACATCAAACTGCCACTTCTGCAGGCCCAGCACCCCACACAGGACAGAGCCCGAGTGGATCCCAATCCGCATGTCCATATCGTAGTTCAGCTGCTTCCGTACATACCTGGTGGTGCCGGTTAGCAGGACATCCAACATTAAAACTACAATTTGACACACATAGAGTTTGCAAAGCATGTAGATAAATGTATCATGTCAGACTGTCCTGGTAAGATTTACGAGGCACAAACATGATAAAGTTGATAATTTAAGACTTAGGCACACACGACTCATCAGCCTTTAACGTTAAATATAAGGCACAAAACCAGTGCAATAGTCTACAACCTTTACAACATATAGTTTTATTATAAGACTGGGCACGCTATGTCATGTCTTTCATATGTGCATCTGATATTTTACAGCAACTAAGTAACACTTCAGGTCCCCAATTTTCCTAATCATAGCGTAATTAAGTAACAAAAGGTCATTCAATTTGACACAGCTGGTTCTGTGGCTACCAACAGGCTGAGACCTCTGATCTTGTTTGCGCAGGTTTATCTGGCTGCATCTTTATGGAAATTAACCACTGTAAATACTGTAGTTCCCCTCTTTCTAGCTGAATTTAAAGTTTCCCTGTAACAAGTTGTAATTTACCCTCTGCTATATTTTGATACTGTCTGATTATAACATGAAAGAAAGAACTACAATTACAGTACAGTCAGGAAACTGCAATCTAATGCCTTGCTAGTAAATCATCCTGGCAGGTCAAAGCCTTGGTGTGAATGAACAAATCAGAGCCCAAAGGCATTTTGCTACACTTCTGTCTACCTGCAGCATGCACCAAACATACATTTCAATTCCAATTTCTTTTTTACAGACTACAGACTTTTTATGTTGGCATTTGATTGTGGAGATTGTATTACACTGCAGTCATTGTTTCCTTCCATACTTTTTCCCTAGAGGACATAATTACAGAACTGAAAAGTTATTGAGCCTATCTAGTTAAATGCATCTGTTAGTGGCATTGTCTGCTCTCACTCAATCACATTCCACCTTTAAAAGATGAGGTATCTATTGTGTCTCTCATAGGCTCATAAGTGCTGCCTTTAATTAGCAGCACACAAGCAGTCTTTGTACCAGACTTTAAAAAAATAGATCCTCCTTAAGCACGGGTGTAGATAGAGCACATAGTGACGAAGAGGGCCTATAATATGTTCTTTAAAAAATAGTTCCTATTTTCAATCAAGATATGTTATAATATGCTGTGTCCTTTTGATAATCTATAATATCCATAGATTAATGCTCTACCTGTGTAATATCTGTAATTCAAAATCATTCCTGCATAGCTTGACCAATGATTGCATATTAATGAACTATAACATATACTATTCAGTTTAATGCCTGTGAGTAATGCAGCAAGTGGTTCAGGTCAAGTCCCCCCAAATAGATGTACACAAAAGGATAAGGATATGATTTGGTACGGATCTGAACAACTGATTAAATTCCTATAACACTGTCTTGTCTTCAAATGAAATAATACTGAAATAAAACTATTCCTTGTTTCCCTGGAACTCCTTCAAGGACCTCTAGGGGACCCCGGACCCCACTTTGGGAACCACTGCTCTAGCAGCCACATAGACTGACCGTATGGTGCTGATCATAGCCAGGCCCATCTCAACGCAGTAACGGGCATGGGCACGCTGCGGCTCTGGGACCCCCGACACACAGTAGTAACAGTCTCCCAGAATCTTTATCCGCATGCAGTGATGCTCCTGGGATGAGAGAGAGACAAGAGGGAAGGGGTGAGAAGATAGAAGGGGAATGGGGAAGAGACAAAATGAATAGATATAATGCTTGAGAACAGTTTTTATGCTCGGTAATGCCCATATCTATTGGACAAAGAGAGAATTGTCTCCAAGGTATATATAAGCAATTTGGTTATGTAGGCAATCAGTGAGTGCAGATAAACAGACCTTGTTTTTATCTTGTTTTTATCTGTTTTCCTGTGCTTTGTTTTCTGTAAAGCACTTTGTATCTATCTGGTTTGTCGAAAGCACTCTCTGTATAAACTTAACCTGACTTGACTTCTGGAGAGTAACACCCCCGCATAGTAGAAACAATTCCGTTCGAAGGTAGAGAGACCTTACATTTATAAGAAAGGGAGATGTATTTGGGAAAATTCCTGTTCCTCTCAAGGGTCAAAAAGATATTACAAATGTGTCAGAGCTACATCCTGTGATGAGTAATGTAGAGATTATGGGTGAAATATAAGTTGAAAAGTATATTTTGTCTTTAAATTAAATTACATTAGATTTAGAAAAAAAGACCAAGAGAATATAATTTGTTTTGCAGCAGATTTATAAAATCATGCCTAAAATACTGTATGTTCTCTTAAAAAAAAAGAAGAAACTAGCATCAATACAAGGCATAATATAAAGTGCAATGGTTCATCCATCAGCATAATGTGTTGGCTCAATACATTTTTATCTCTATTCGTCCATATTTTGGGAACCTCCTGGCAAAATTGTTCATATGACTAAGCTGCCAAAGTCATACGACAATTAGTACTATTGTATTATAGTAATGTGCAGTCTCTATTCAAGAGAATTAGGGGTCAAAATATACAGGTTTTCACCTCTGCCAGTCGGTCGAAGCGTCCAAAGAGCTCATTGAGGGTCCGGACCAGCTCCTGGGCCGACAGGTTCATGGACAGCAGAGTGAAGCCCTTGATGTCTGCAAACAGGATGCTGTGGACAGGAGGGGAAGAGAAAGAGCTGTGATAATCATTTTGTGATGAGCGAATACTGAAACTTTACCATTTTTTGTTTTACGGTAGTCTGCACAAGATAACAAATCAATTTGAGGTCTACTTTTTGCAACTGGACTATCTATCAGTCCAACCTTACCTGCATGTTTAACAGGATTGAACACCATATATCTCTTTACCTTTTATTGTGATAGATATACTAGTCAGTTCATGCTTGTGCCTATAAATGATCAGCACCATGATGTTGCAGTTCTTAGAAAAACATGCAACTTCTCAGATCAGCGTACAAATGACACATTAAGCCCCTCATTTTTGTAATAGACCCTCTCTTCTACCCCAGCTGTCTCTAAATCCATCCATCTAAATCTGCGTGTGTTTGTTTATTTGTGTGTGTGTCTCTACCTGACGTCTTTGTACTGGTGAATATAGATCTTATGAAACTCCTGGGGATTGAGCTCATCTTCCAAGGAGCTCATGTCAGTGATCATCTCCAAGGCAACAAAGCGAGGCAGGATCGACAGCACCAGGCGTTCCTATTTCCAGACACAACAAGCTCCCATTGATGCCGCTTTTCCACACAAGTCACATCTGATGTGATAATCATAGATCAAAGTAGGATATAACCGGAATAAGGCTTGTTTACAGACAAGAGAGAATAGAATGTTCTAATAAAAGTCGCTATGAGACTACGTTCAAAGCTATTTTAATCCCATAAATAGATAAAATGAGTGAGGGACACTTAAAAAAGGGTACAGAAAAGCGATAGCAGTCCTGTTTCGCTTCATAATCTGACTTTGTCTCAATACGGAGAAAACAGCAGAGGTTAAAAGGTTAAAAAATCATGCCACACTATTCAGGATGCTCAGCGTTCACCAATCTGGTCAAAATATGTCCCAATCTTCAAATTCATATAAGCCTATAACAGTACAACAGCATAATACCTGTCTCTGGTTCTCTTGCTCTAGTTTGAGGCGTCCCTCAATGAAGCGTCGGGTCTCCAGGAAAGCCTGTCTCTGGGCGCGGTCCGTCAGGTAGTGAATGAACAAGCCCGCTGTGTTCATACCCAGGTACAGCAGGCCTTTGGCAAACACCTGCAGAGGGATTTCACATTCATTCACTTCATTTTAACCAGGGAAATCCAATGTATATGGGCTGAAAAGGAGGGTTGGAAATGGGGAGTGGAGTCTTGTTTAACACAATTAGAGGTAATCTCCATATGTACAGTAGGCCTTTAGTCAATATCTGGACATAGCAGGAGGAGGTGGTGGAGGAGAAGCAGAGATGGAGGTGAATTTTAAGTGGATGAACCATGGGTTTATTTGCATAATAAGCAGATGCAATTCAATATTTAGACTGCAGGTACAGAGCACCTTTAGAAAATGCGTGGACAGAGAAGGGAGAGTGGAATGAACGTCAGGAGGTTTTACATTATCAGAGTGGTCAGTGTAACATAAAGCCTTGTGGAATAGGAGTACAGGTCTAGCATCACTTGCTCAGACTATCTGATTTATTAGGATCTGAAGACATTTGAATCTGAAGAAATATTTATCATGCCCAAAACTGGGCATGATAAATATGAGGACACGCAGAGAAGCTCAAGTCAGAGAGAATCGTTATCTATATCGAATTTGACCAAAACTTGAACCAAAGAGGGTTCACACATTCCACAAAGGTCGGCCACTCTCACTATAACCTTAAGTTGTATGCTACAAGCACAGAACATTTTTCCATAATGTAGAGCTGGGATGATGTGTTGAGAATGAGCGGAGGAGGAAGAGGAGAGGGTGGAGTGGTAGAGGAGGAAGACTGGAGGAAGAGAAGACTAAAGAGCTAGAGCAACAGGACAGCGAGTGTAGGAGGAAGAGGAGCAGTGTCGGGTGTTAGAGGTTTGATAGGTGGATTGTTGCCAGTTTTGTCAAGTCGTAAAAGAAGTTTCATAGAAAGACTTGCCAACTTGAAATGTGAAACATTTAAATGTTATATAGTGAGAATGAATTTGAGAGTGAGAGTCAAGATTAAAGTCTAAAGTAATGTTATCTAATAAATGAAAATTTTTGCTTTGATAATGGGCCCACAAATTAAGTTATAGGAAATTCAGACATAACTGATTGTAATATTATTCTGGAGAAGAAAAAGGAGGACTTTTTAATGGCCCAATACTGCATTCTTAAGAGAACGAAGGAGTCAGCTGACCTTTCTCAAAAGCACGGCGTCATTGTAGCAGCGCACCGTCTCCACCAGCAGGTGCAGCGCTGAGGTGAGGCAGCCGGCGCACATGGCCCAGAGCAGCGGCAACGGCAGCAGCGTGTACGTGGCGAACAACGTGAACAGAACGTACCAGGACGGGTCCTTCTCCAGCCCGTACACCAGCCCTCCCAGCACCTGCGCGGTCTGAGACAGCCAGCTAGCGAGGCCGGCATAGCGCAGCCACCGCGGGGACATGGAGTCTCTGCAGGTTAGCACCAGGATGCACAGCGCTATCGCTAACACCATGAAGAAGCCCGTCAGGCAGCCGCGCAGAGTGTCCGGGACAGCGTCAGGGGCTAGCGCCAGGTACAGGACCAGTACATGTAGCTTCGCCACCGCGTCGATGACGTTGGTGACAGCTAGCGAGGTGCGCCTCTGGTGAGAAGAGTGCTTCTGGTAGAGTTTCTCCAGGTCGCGCGACTTGAAGGTGTGCCTTAGCGTGGGAATGTAGACGCCGCGCACCGTGTGGCCCCAGCGCACGAAGAAGTCGGCGTCGCTGGCGTAGTCGTTCATAGGGCCCCCGATGCTGCCGTGCGTGCTGGTGGAGCCCCGGCTGTGGGAAGGGTGGATGCGGGACGCCGAGGAGCGGCGCTTGGTAACCCCGCGCGAGGCCTTGTTGCGGATCTGTCTGTTGATCTCCTCAATGTAGGCGTCTGTCACAAAGATTTGGCGTGCCGGCTCCACACCCACCTGTCAAACCAGGACAGAAAAACATCATGGGGTTTTTGATCTCTTTCACCACAGCTCATTTCATAATATTCCCCACACCAGTGACCAGTAGGTTGTAGTAGTACAGTGATGGCCTTGTGTCAGCAGTCAAATTGATGATGCCCAATTAGAAGGTAGCTGTCTTTTGATCAATGTGGTTATTGTTTATCCATGGTCCCAACTACTGTGCAGCATTTTTGTTGATCGATCAAAAGATAGCCGAATGACAGCAATGTAAGGAACAAACTGACACATATCAGTATGTTCCTGTCCATAACATTACGGCTAACTAAAGCAAATAAACATAACCATCGTCAGCCAATCAGGGTTGGGCATCCATTTGACAGTCTTAAACATGTAGGTCCTTCTGAGGACTGTGTAACATTGTGCAAAAATTGAATGAAATCAGCTCTTGGGGAATGAGACAAAGCTTAAGCACAATGATGATGATAATAATGATACAATGATACAAACTACTTCTGAGTGCTTGGACCCCGCTAATCGCTGCTTGCAGCTATACTTATTATTAATTGAATTAGGACATCTCATACTGCATGGCTAGTCTGCACCCATACTGCACTGGCCCAATAATACCTGTTCATAATGTCAGTGCACAGTTACAGTTCAGTTCAGTTTTCTTTGGTTTGTGAGTGTGAAAATGCCAATGCTAAGGCAGACAGACCTCAAAACCTCCGATACACAAAGAGAACACATGTACAAAACATCACTTACAGGATGGTATACATCTACAACTCCACACCGATGCAACATATTGCTGACTGACTGTGTGTTCATCACCTGTGCGCTCAGCTCCTGCTGGATCATGATGTGTTTGACAGCGTTCTGCCACAGCATCTTCTTGCGCCGCAGCCCGGGGGACAGGGTCGCGGTCAGGCAGGTGGGCTCACGCAGCTCCATAGGGGAGATTTCGGACGTCTCGGCGAAGGTCACCATGGCGATGACCTTAGCTGACCTTAGCTGTTGGTTTCAGATCAGGAGAAGGCAGCAGTCTGGAGCGGGAGGAAAGAGGGGGTGGTCAGTGAGGATAATTAGATTCAGAAATACATAACTTAAAGTCTAATTTGACATTAATTTGCTGATAAATTACTACATAGTGAGATCACTGATAGAGGGTTTTATGTCTTATCAAGCCAGAACATGCTTCTCCCACACTATAAAACTTTTTTGAGTTTGGCTATCTTTTGATTCCTATTGATGTTGTATCTTGATTTCTCAAAAGGAACCTAGCCACAGCAACATGCTACAATTGAGTTCAATCAGTTCATTTTATTCATATGAATCTTTGGTTTGTTACGTATTTATTTAAACTCCAAATACTAACATGGGTCATACTCAGTGGAAGGTAAACCCACCTACACTCAGAGTTTACTCACCTTTTTAGGCTGATAAATCTTTATCATATAAATTTATGGTATGTATTGTATCAAACTGAAGTAGTCTATCCTTTTAAGGGAAAAAAGTATTTTGATTTTTTGGTTGATATTGATGGTTGATCACTGCCTGGAGATCATAACTTCTCCACCTTTTTATTTACAACTACATGCCATTGCTGCTAGAATATAGCTAACTTCTACTGATTATCAGCAACTAGGATTCCTGCAGTAATTTTAAATCTAATGTTGAATCAGGGAAATCTTTACTATTTTGAGTGTGTAGATACACAGCAAGTGATTGATTTTGTAGGTGTTTTGGCACCTGGTGTGATCTACACACCGACCTGTGACCAAAAACAACAAAAATAAACATGAGGGTGTATCGTCTATAAAATTTGCATCTTTCATGTTTACGGCCCTGTGATATTATGATTAATGTGGACATGACTGAATCATCACTGCAGTCCTGTGTGTTGCAAGTGTGTGTGTGCTGGAGAAGGCCACCTGGTTGGCGCCACGTGTTGGATACAAAATGTGCCAGAAGAAAGAGGCAGCTTTCCAGCAAATGAGCTGGTTGCCAGATTTAGACCTGAGCTGGTTAATGCCTGGAGATAAACTCCTCATGGTCCTTCTGGCCCTATAGGCCGCTGTCCCACCCACTCCCACAGTCCCGTGTCACAACTCTGAGTCTCACTGAGGCCACGGATCCACAGCACATAGACTGGATATTATATAATACTGGATGTTTGAAGAAAAAAACATGCAGGCCTTTTTTAAGTAAAGATCTTGTCATGGAGGCTATTTTTATATTTTTCATATAATGCACAATCGTATCCCCCTACTCTGATGTGATCATAGATGTTGGAAGTGGGGGTGCTGTGCTTTAATTGACTCTGGTCTCTTGGTTTATGTCATATGTGTCCGTTGACTCCATTTTCACACGCCACATTCACGCCACATTTGCTCAGCCTTGTCATGGAGGCTGAGCAAAACATACTGTATTTTCAGCTTCAGATAGTGAATGCTATTGTATGACAGTTTTTTTTATATTGAGTTGTTGATCACACAGCAAGCAGTATAGCTTCTCTGTCTATTGCTGTGGACGGATCACGGGTCACTCTGCTATGCCAGGCATGTTAACGATTGCAACACCCAAGAGTAAACAATATTTCCATCTCATGAAACAATAACTGGTTTCCTTCGTAAACTGCTCTATAATACCTCAGTTTTTTTAATTCAATCTCCCCCTATTTATATATATATATTTTTTATAGTAAACACCTCTGAAGCAAACAAGAGTATAGTCTACAGCTACAAAACTGACCTCCACTGTCTTGCATGTTGTATATCCACTCCTCATGTCCAAAGGGAAATTGCCATAGGATATATTCGACCGGAGGACAGGTAACCGACTCATAATCCACTTTTGCTGATTCCTTTGCGCAGGAATCGCACACTGAGCATGAAAATTAAGGCATAATCCATAAAAGGGAAAATGAAACTGAAGCAAACCCCAGTCATGGAGTGTCCAAAACTGATTAAGGGAGAGAGAGAGGTCCTGCCAAGATATGTGGAGCTGTTCTGGCAAGATTGTAGGTCACCACCTGTGGCAGTTTGGAAATGAAGTCAAGGGATTGCCAAGCAGCAAAGCTGCAGGAGTGAGGAGTCCAAAGAGGATTACTTAGTCAGCAGCCACTCTCACTGTCCCGTAAAGCCAGAGTCACTGGCTCCAAGACAACACCAACAAGACGGCAGTGGTCTCTCTCTCTCTGTGTGACTATCATCTTTCTCTCTCTCTCTGGCCAAGTCAGACAATTGTTTTAAAAGCAGAGCTGACCCTTATATGAAATAGTAGTATTACAGAATATGGGCAGCTGGTTATACATCCTACTACATTTTATCTCTCTATTTGCACTCTGCTTAAGCACGTTGCATACTTTTTTTTATATTTTTCATATAATGCACAATCGCATCCCCCTACTCTGATGTGATCATAGATGTTGGAAGTGGGGGTGCTGTGCTTTAATTGACTCTGGTCTCCTGGTTTATGTCATATGTGTCCGTTGACTCCATTTTCACACGCCACATTCACAAGGGTGAGGATGTCCTTTCACAACACTGTGTAGGCTGTGTACAGTTAGAAACCTTATTTAACACTAAATATTGACTTATTAATTTCACAGACCAGGTGCGACTGTGAAAGTGAGGAAGATTAGGTCTCCCACAAAGCATCTGTTTAATTAAACTTCACCTTTGGGCTGAAGTTGATTTCCCATTGCAACACACTGAGCATCAGATGTAGGAACTGTAAGCTACTGTACTGTTACATGTTATAGACTACCCTACCCAGTTGTATTAGCCACTTGGACAGCAACAAGACTGTCAAGGGATGCCCAAACACGTGCACACACACACACACCAGTTTTCCAGATTACCCTGATACACTGAAGAATCTACCTGTCTGTGGTATAATCATTCACTGACCTAAACATGACATGATCATGAAATTAAGATAAAGCATACTGTATATCAATGGACTTTATTTTTAATGGAACAGGGTGAACATGTGATGAAGTACGTCAAAGGGTCTCCGGAGGCCAGGAGAAAGAATAGGTCATAAGAAGGGATTACGTCAAAAGAATGGGGACAAAACACCAGAGAAGGCTTTATGATGACTTAGAAAGAGACAAACCCAAGAAGGAGAGTCAGCAGGAACAATAGATGTGGTGAAACAGAGCTTGGCGTAGATGGTGACGAGTTTGTGCTGGGCTGACAGCATCAGCAGCCCTGAGGTTGTAAGCTGGTTAAAGCCCCTGAGACTCAGTTTGCTAATTGTGAACAGGCAACGCACAAAGCCCCTTAGACTGATCTGATGAGTCCCCATCTGTCCCCCCGTGACTGTGTGTTGCTGATTACTGTACATCTAAAAATAGATACAAGTTCTAAGGCAATTACTTCTACTGTAACTGCTACCACCTCGTATTAGCTCTCTGACATTTGGCAAGCATGGGCTAAAGCACCTTTGAACATGTTTAATGGGATGTCAGGTGAATGTTTGGCTGTATCCTAAAAACAATAACGGAGAGTAAGTAATTCCATGTACAACATTTTGGCGTGATGTAGCCTTAGAGAATATTATAAGCATTTCAAGAACTGAAGATAATGAACAAATCTAGAAAGTCAGCCCAGAGTAAAGCTTTAATGTAATACTCCATAGTGGATATGTCTGTATGTAAGTCTGAAAATGTCAACAGTACACATTTAATCTGTTAATTCATAGCGACAACTCTCTTTGGAGTGCTTCTGAACTCCTCTTTAGCTGAGAGGATGGGTAAGTCCCCTATGAGCAAAACCCCAGAGGCTAATTAGTATTAAGGCTAAACTCATTGGCCGTCCAGTAATCAGCTGATTCCCATAGGCACTCCAGCCAAATCAGCACCAGACTAAACCCTATAGCCTACATGCTTGCCAAACACTCTGTCCCTATGCCGGAAGCAAAGATCTATTTTTGTCTTTTGGTGTGTATCACAAAGGTGCTGTGTCTGCATGCGTGTGTGGTGAAAGGTTACGGCTGGGCAGTGAATGCATGCCAGGTTTTGTTGGTAGTGGCACATGCACAAGTGAAGGAGGATACAGGTGAGGCAGGGTCAAAGGGAAAGGAAGAAACACCTCTGAAGCAAACAAGAGTATAGTCTACAGCTACAAAACTGACCTGCACTGTCTTGCATGGTGTATATCCACTTCTCATGTCCAAAGGGAAATTGCCATAGGATATATTCGACCGGAGGACAGGTAACCGATGCATGCCAAAGTTGAGATTTTGCTGAAACACTTACTGACACACTCCACCATCCCCTACTTCTTAAATCTTCAATATGCTGCATCTGACAGATTTGCAAAACATCAAACAGCCTCAAACACACAGATCACAGACTATTGTCCTTTAAAGATGTTGCAATTTTCTGCAAAGTGCTGCAATGGATTATTGACTCACACAGTAAAATACAATAGTAAATTACTAGCACTCACTAGTATTTCTTGTGCAGTAACAACCTACCAAACCACTCTGTTGACCATGTTGATTTGAGCCTCATTAGCTCAGTAACTCCTCTAGCTCATGTTAACCCATTGGGAGGGGTCACGCGCCAACAGCCGTCTACTGGGGGCTGACCAGAGAAAGAGGGGACAGCAGCATGACATAGGAGGACAAAAATACTGCCATAATAGACTCAGGGTGTGATGCTAATACATCCATGTCCTGTTGCATGTCTTAGTGGAGTTAAGAGACTCTAGGCAACAGTTGGCTAAGCGTGCTAAGTGGTATACTGAGAGAGAAGCCCCCAGCTTAGACCTCAAAAAAGGTGACAGATGATGTGACACGAAGTCTACCAATTATAATGTAGTTGTCCTGCAAAACACTAAGGTTTAAGTAATGTTAAACTATAACAAAATAGCAACAAAATATTAATTATTCTCAGGAAATTGCAGACAAACAAACATGTCATATACATATACTGTATAGTCACATTTTGCTTACTCACTACTGCCGCCAATTGGTAGAAAAAATATTTGCTGTGAAAGCACTTTACCCAATCCACAACTACAGTATATAGGCTATAGATTTATTGAACTGCCACCCCTTAATAAAAGTTAATAAACTCTGTGACCTCAGAATCCTTCTCCAGAAGTAATAGAAATTGTGTCAAGTGAAAAAGGAATGTCCTATGAACTGACAAGGTCTCAACAGATTATAATCAACATTCATTGATTTGGAAAAGAGAAAACAATGTCCTTGGGCCAAAATGGATAATGGAGAATGACAGAGCTCCTGTCCTTGTCTGACCATTTGGTAATGAGGTCTTTCTCTTTTGAAAACAATATGACCCTACAGTTAGGTTACAGTTACAGGTTACAGTTACGTTTCTTTTAAGAAATGATATTATGTTCTTTGAATATGACATGCCTATTTTCATGTATCAGGGTTTACTTGATAGTATGTTCATTGTTATGATTTTGATGGTAACCACCATCTCAGATTTCCGCTCTGCCACATCCCTAACGAAAAATCACCATAATATTACTTAAATATTCATACAGTGACTTTAGTGCCCATATCATACTTAACGGCACTCTTATCTCTTATGGTATATAATTTTCTGTAGTATAATATTTGACTTACTGTAGGCTAGTTGTATGATATTTTAGAGTTCTGCTGTCATTTTTGTATAGTACGGTTGCAAAATGTATCATAGGATTACTATAGCTAGGGATAGCCTTACAGTATGTGCGCCTGCACTGCCTGTGTTCAGATAATTAATAGTCACTTCAGTGGTAGGCTGGAACCATATAGCCAGCAGCAAGCTAGAGGAATGCTAACGCCGGTGTAAATGATGATTTCTGTCTTAGCATAACTTAAAACTTTAGTGAAAGTAGCTTACTGCCTGTATGCCACATATTTCTGGGATTTTAATTGTGTTCACTTCATGGTAAGTAATGTGTGTTGACACTGTAGCAGGGTGTATGTGCTAGCCAGCTAGCTAACCATGTCAGTCAGTTAACGTTAGCATATTTAGCATAGAGGAATGCTAGCTATCTGGTTGGTGAGTTGCCAGTCCTACTTCACTTCATTTAATAATTCATACTGTTGAATAATACAAGCAAGCTTATCTAATTTGGTTAACGTTAAACATATGTCTAAAACCCATCAGAATTCAGTTACCGTTAGCTGAAACGCTAGCCTCGCTAAGTTAATACACTGACAACTGTCATCCTTAGGATTTTTCTCCGGATGCGTTTAAATGTTACGCATTTCTCTCTAACGTTAGTCATCTTGTCAGGTAAACATATAGCTAGCAAATGGCTTGTCCGGTATTTTGATAGGTTCAACATCAGTTTTGTAGTAGCGCGTCAGCTAACGTTAACTTGGGTGTATTGGATGTTCCACAGGCCAAAGATAATCCAGCGGTTTTCCTGATTTTCAAAGCCCCGGGAGGAGACTCAGTTTGGTGCTGAAGTGCCCCCCCATCTCCTAGCCGCTTTGAATCTGGAAGAGCACCGCCGCCTTGTGACAAGAATCCAACATGACAGGTGGGCAATTAGTAAACGTTTCCCGAGTCACCGATCGTCAAGATACTCTGATGCACCTGCTCCAGTACTGCCTGTAGAGATAATACATGGCGTCCCAGTTGAATGTACTGCAGATCAGCAGAAGTGCTGAGGTAGCTGAAGCTGAGCTGTCTAATCAAAATCCATAATGAATTGCCACAGAGAGAAGTGACATGTCACGCAACATGTCACATGTTATGTGAGAGTGTGTATGTTTGAGATTTCCATCTGTATTCCTGGCAAGTGTATGTACGTGTGTACATGTGTGTTGTCCAGCCAAGTGTGTATTGGATGAACATATAAAGAAATCACTATCCAGACGCTTTGCCTGTGTTGGCGTCCGCTGATGGCTGAACTCCTTGAACCTTAAGCCAAGTGGCTGAATGGCTGTCACTCAGTTCCCTTCTCTCCCTCTGTTTTCTCTCTCCCCTCCTCTCTCTCTCTCTCCCCCAGAGAGAAGGAGGGTGGATAGTGAACTCCATTGTGTTAGTGAGATGTTTATTAATGAGACTGAGAGAGCAGAGCTGCTACAGAAGGACTAATCGCTAATCTCTTGGTTAATACGGTCATCCAGCCTGCATTCTAAATTATCTGACCAAGGAGCCTCAAGCCCGGGACACAGGAGCTGTTCTTCAGCAGGGAGCTTAGAGAATTTGTGAGTTTGTGCTTGTGTGAAACTTTCCATGCAAGTTTGAGTTAGCTTTTCTGGACAGACTTGACTGAGTGTGTGTTCACATGTGCGTGTGTGTGTGTGTGTAGAGTTTTATTGCAGCCAAAGTGGGTAGTATCAAACATATTCAAGTGAGCACATGTTGGATTTTAGCTAATTTGTTAAGGAATTGGAAAATTGCATGAATTGTTGGTAGGCTAGGCTCACATCTTGATAGGTTTTCATGTTTCATGTATGTCGGTCTAGCTGGATTGATTTGTGTATAGGCAAGACTTAGCCTATAGGTTTTTAGTGTGTTTGGTTTTTAGTCTTACGTGTCTGTGAGTGTTTGTGTGTGTTTCTGGCTTTGCTCAGGAGTGTTTTTGTGTATGTGAGAGGGTTAGTGTGTGTCTGAGTGTGTGTGTGGGCTGTTGTGTGTGTGTGTGTTTGCCTGTCATGCCTCTGCCTGCTCCTGATGTCCCCGCCTCTCGGAGGCTGGCACTGGACTGTCGTACCCTTCTGGACCATCGCGTTGGCAAGGGTAAGTGCCATCACCACCTCCTCTGTTCTCTCTCTCTCTCTCTCTCTCTCTCTCTCTCTCTCTCTCTCTCTCTCTCTCTCTCTCTCTCTCTCTCTCTCTCTCTCTCTCTCTCTCTCTCTCTCTCTCTCTCTCTCTCTCTCCCCTCAGTCATATGAACAGTGAACAGTGTTTTTTCTGAGAAGTTATTTTGTTTTCTGTTGTTCCATTATGTCAGACAAACATATATAGGCTATAGCTGCATATTGAGTTTTCAGAACTACTGTTTGGAAGAGCTTGTCTTGTTCAGAATTGCCTTGTCCCCTGTAAAATGGATTTGTCCTATTTCATAGTGTGTTGAGGATACTTGAAAGCTGGAGCAGGCTAACAGCCTACATCAAAAGGAACACTGGTTGTGATGAAGGTTGCTGCACTGATTAAAGGATAATTCTGGTTATTTTCCACCTGGACACAGCATAAATACATTTATCGCGATCTACAAAGAAAGAAAAAACAGAAATAAACCTACTATGCTTTTGGAACATTGTACTCCTTGTTTTACTAAGACTGAGTTACAGCAACAGGTTGAGTTCTACTCCCAGTCTATTGAGTTGGCAACCCTATGTGAAATAGTTGATAAAACGTGAGAACGTGTGGATGGGCAGCATTTATACTTTTGCCCAGGGTGCCTGATTGGCACGTGCCGGCACTGTCTATGGTGAAGTAGGTTAATCAATGAAATTTTGATCCAAATCATTTGGCATGATGGCAAAAACTCGCCTCTTCTCTAACATCCAAACCAGTTTTCTACATAGGTAGGTGCTCACCAAAAATAGCAGAAGGGATAGCTATATTAGATTCTGTGCATTTGTAAATGTCTGGCTGATTAACATTGATTTTTGAGCATAGTGCTGCTGTTGCATAAAATCTTGTTTGGGTATTTTCTTGGTTTTAGTGGTGTGTTGTATATCTGCTTATCTTTCCATGCAGACTTGCTGAATTACATTTTAAACGCCAGATGGGCTGATTAATGATGTGGAATGTAATATGCAAAACCACTTAATGCCATGCTGCCTCAGTGCAGAATGTGATTGAATGCTGAATGTATACTTGTTGAGTGATGTTTATAGTTTACTGCCTATCGTTTGTCTTGCATTGTCCTTTTGCACTGTGTGTGAGGTGCTGTTTTCCATATGTGGCAGTGCATGCTGTTTTATGAAGTTGGCAGTATGTATCTGCAGTCTGTGCAATTAACACCAAGACGAATTCCCATGCCTGTGTTGTACGTGCAAGAAATCCTGATGTCGCTAAAGTATTGTACCTGAATTGAGGGTTTTACGTGGTCATTTATGGGTTTAGCAAGTTTTGTGACCTTTAGGCCCATGACTCACAGATCAAAAACAGTGGTAGAGTTTAATGTCAAAAGTACATGCTGTCAACTGGAAAATAGAGCTGCTTTTCCCCAAAGAGATTACTAAGATTTTTATTTGACAGCAGTGATAGGTAGGCAGTTTGACAAGGCTCTTTGAATTATCCAAAAATAAGCATAAAGAAAGTCAGCCGTTTCAACTACAAGGGTGGCAGCAGGGTGCTGTAGTGATTAGGGAGACCGTCCTTCAATCAGAAGGTCTGGGTTCAGTCCCCCTGTGACTGCATGCATCTCTGCTGCTGACGTGTCCTTGAGCCAGACACTGAAATTCCTACCCAGCTCCTGGGGTGCTCTGTTGCTGACCCTGACCTTTGACCTCCATGGAGGGGGGGACGAGCGAAGCGATGAATTTCTCCTTCCAGGGATCAATAGAGTATTGCAAATAAACCTGCCCCAAGCAACAGTGAAGGTGGACAGCTGGCTATTAGTGGATGAATGCAATGGATGACAGTGACATTCTGCACCAGGCTGCAGTCTAAACACCAACAGCATCTCTGCATCCGTTTTCAATAGTTCATTTAGCTTTCCTAACTAAGAACAATTGACCACAACCTTTAATTCCATTAAAACTGCCCTGAAGTAGCCTAATCTGTGTCTCTGCTGATGAAATGAAAGCTGAGTGCTTTTGGGTAATTGGAAAACCTAGCTTGATATTGGCATCTAATGAACCTTATCTCTCAAAGTGCATGAGCTAGTAGATGTTTCCGATGATCTGATTCAAAAAGACCCTGATGCACATGGAAATCAGTATTTACTAACGTTAGCACCTAAGTTTGACCAACGATGGTTAATAACACTTTTTCAATATTATTAACATTTCTTAGAGAGAGAAGAAAAGGAACAATGCAATAGATTTGATGAAAATGGTAGGAAATATGGTAGAAAGTGTTTTAAGCATACATGGAGAAACTGCGAGGAAGTAAAGCAGGAGGCATGGAAAGATTAATGATGGGAAAGAGTGATGCTTGCAGGGGGCGGGGAGAGGGAGAGAAGGAGATTGCGTGGGTGGGAGGTCTTCTCCCTCTCTACCCCTGTGGTGCACGTCTCTCTCTCTCTCTCTCTCTCTCTCTCTCTCTCTCTCTCTCTCTCTCTCTCTCTCTCTCTCTCTCTCTCTCTCTCTCTCTCTCTCTCTCTCTCTCTCTCTCTCTCTCTCTCTCTCGGGCTGTGAGAAGATGATTGGAGGGGAGGTGTGTGTATGTGTTTATGTGCGTCTGTGTGTGAAATCTGCGCTATCCTCTTGAGAAGGAGCACTGTTGCAGAAGGCAAACGGGAAAATCCAAGGTCATCACGGCACGCTTCTCTCTGACGTTGCCTTTCAGCCCCCTCGTGCGTGTGTGCATGCCTGTGTGTTTGTGTGTGTGCATGTCAGGAAGCGTGTAATTCATTGCATTGAGCCAGGCTCTGCACCAATCACGGTGCGCATTTATGTGCCTTTTAGCTTTTAGCACACGTGCAGGCATTCATCCCAGAGTAAGCGGTGTGTGTATGTGTGTGCATTTTTCAGTGCCTGTTGGCACAGCAGTGTGTGTCTGTGTGAGCGACTGAAACTGCATTAACGAGGCAGCAGACGTCTATAGTGAGAGACTCCAACATCACGATCGATGTACGGTAAGAATGACAATCATATTTCACTCTGTGTGTGTGTGTGTGTGTGTACACTTGTCTGTGTATGCACGTGAGCAATGTGAAGCATTCCGCGTTCAGCCAGTTTTCCTACATTCTCCAAATTGCATGCTCTTATCTCTCCTCTGGCAGACTGCACCTCTCACCAGTGCAACATCTCATATAAGCACATTATGGGAACTGGACTCTTATGAGGATAACGCTCTGTTAAATTACAGTTTCACAAGGAGGCACCACTTTGAAGATGTTTATTTTCGGTAATAGCAGAGGCTTATTTGGTCCAACAGTTTTTACTCACTTCAATTGTTTGCTTGTATAGGATTTGAGCCTGTTGGTGACATAGTGTACACTTGTAGCATATAGAGCTAGTTGTTTGAGCTGTGCTAGCTGTTGTGGTGTTTGTGAATGATGGACTCAGTGATATGTTCGAAAGCTTATAGTTGTTTTGCTTTCTCTTATCATTTGGTGGTATTCATGGTTCTTCAATGCAACATTGTAAGTAGCATAAGCTCCTAAAATAGATTTATGCTACCTAGAAAATTGGAAAAAGCTCATATGTGCTACTCAGAATTCAGAATATGGGATGGACATGCTCCAAAATTTCTTTCCTATGCTCCTAAAATAATTCATGAGCAAAAGTCCTCCTTGGTAAAATGTTACTGTAGAGCTCTGATATTACCAGGACATGTTGATATTTTGTTCATTGATTAGCCCTAATTAATAGTGCAGCCTGCTTTGAGTTTGCATACTACTGATGGAAAAAGGGTTATTCATAGTAGGCTAATGAATTTGCACACTGGAAGATTAAGCTCAGCATGGCCGTTTTATACAGTGCAGTGTTGAGCTATGGTTATGGTCTTGAGTCCTTCGCACTCCAATGTGGGTGCCTGTTTGACTGTGATTCATAGCGTGTCGGATCGGCCTTGTGTCATGAGGATTTGTTGGCAGGTGGGTCTGTATATCAGTGTGCTGGTCGCATCATATCAGGCATGTTCTCTGCCGCCCACACTGGATCGGTAGGTGCTTTGAATCTGACATGGTGTACATAGATAGATAACTGTGGAAATTCAAGTCGTGTAGATGTGCCTCCACTACGTGTGTGTGTGGGAGAGAGAGAGAGAGAAAGAGAGAGAAAGAGAGAGAGTTGGGCCAGTCCCAGGCTTTTAGAGTCCTTGAGCAAGATTTGTTGGGAGGCCCCCTTCACCTCCCCAAAAGGTGCATTGATTTTCTGATTGATTTCCTTTTTGCTCTTCTAGGAAGGTAAGCAGGTGAGTCCCTTAGTTAAGCATCACAGTCATTTTCAGGGAGAGGTAGGTATACATTATTTAATCAACCGCGACCCATATGCTAGAGAACACTTGCTGCTTATTAAACAACCACTAGGCTTGGATTGTGTCATTTCTTCCTGCTCCAGCAAAATAGGTGAAAAATACAGCTCAATTGGCATACATATTATATATCTTGTTGTTTTCCTTGTTTTTCAGTTTAATCTTTTTTGGCACCAGATTGGTACGGTGGTAGACTGAATTAGTCAAAATGAAAATCATTGTTAGGGGGCCCTGTATTGGTCGCGGGGCCCTAAGCAGCCACTTATATTGCTTAGTAAGTGGGGCCAGTTATGATGGAGAAAGAGAGATAGGGACAGAGAGAGAGAGAGAGTATTACATGGGCATGGTGGTTATGTATTTGTAGGCGGTTATTCCTTGCATGTCGTAGTGACAGGAATTCATGTTTCTGTCTCACTCTGTGTGGGTTGAGTGTCACACTGGCCCTAATGACTTTATCAGCCTCTCCTCTGCTATATTCAAACTCCTCTCCTCTCCTCTGCTGCCATCCAGCTTTCTCAAACTCCCTGGCTCCTTGGTGTCTGTGCATATTGGTTGGTAGGCTGGCTGAGCACGGATACTCTTTTTCAGCAACGCTCTGGTCTACACACACAATTTCAAACACGCACATTGTTTCAAGAGCAAAACAACACATATATAGTATATCGACACAAGCACCAAAGTCTTCAAAACTAGCAAGGGAAAAATCATATTATTTAGTCAGCCTTGCCTTTTATTCATTGAGTGATTGCACTTTGTGGTCCCATTTTAGGCGTCTTGTCTCAAAGTGTGAATGTATGTGTGGGTTGTGCGCTCGCCTTTCAGTGCATGATTCTACAGTTTCATGATGTTTTTTCCCCCTCCTTTGCTGATGTAAAAATAGCGGGATGTGGTCCCCCCCCCCTTATGTAATATTACCCCTGAAGGGCACCACGCTTTTTAACCATCACGAGAAGCATCATGTATTTTGCACAGGTATGTGTGCATACAGTATGTGTGTGCATGCGCAGGTACAGTATGTGTATTCCTATACTGTTTGCTTGCTGAGCTAGATGGTGTATGCCTGTATGAATGTAGCCTACTTATAAATCTACTTAGCATGTGGGCTTGCCAACCAAGCTGTGCATGTGTATTGATGATTTTATCTCTCTCACACACACACACACACACACACAGATCCAAAATGTGTTTAATATTCTCCTTGCGGGGCGTCAGGACTATATTTACTCACACTTGTCCGCCACGTGACATTGGGAACAACAGAGCAGCTTTGGGACAGCAGGTGCAGATATGACACTGCAAGAAGCGCTGGGCTACTTCTGACACTCCTACCTTTTGTGTGTGTGTGTGTGTGTGTACTGTAAGTCAAAATTGGGCTATGTGTTTGCTTAGGCAGGCTCGTTGGTATGTAGGCATTTAGCTGGATTAAGGGACATGGGAGCACACACACCATTATAAACCCACAAAGACATGGGCAGGCACACATGGTTTTCTGTGTGTGAGCAGTGTTTCATCAAGGGTTTTTAAATGACAGTCGAGTGTGCTTGTGTGTGTGTGTGTGTGTCTTCCAATCATAGAGGCAGCTGCTACTTGAAGACATATCAGAGTACGAGGCATCTTTCTAAATACTGTCCCCTTGCTTATTTGGTTCATTGCAGGACAGTAAGATTAGGTGCGTTCTGCTTATTATTTTCATATTTTCAAAGCTGTGGGGGCAAATTTGGGGTGGGGTGCCAGTCGGTGACTATATGTAGGTGTAAAACTGTAGTGAATGTGTGAATTTGTTTGTGTACCATATTCCCTGGCTAGATTCCCATGGTGATAGATATTGATCCACCCTCAACCTGTGGTCAGGTGGAAAGCTTTGTTCTGTGGTGTGTTGTTGTCCAGTCCAGCCTGTGACGGCAGGAGTCCAATTAACACTGTGTGAGATCTGTGTTATCATCCACAGACATGTCTTTTACATTTATATTGTTTTTCTGTTTACCCCTCTGTTTCTCTCTTTCATTTCCTTCCCATTACCACACTTTTTCTTCTCTCTCTCTGTCTGTGTGTCTGTCTCTCTCAGTCCTAATGTGGAAACTTTAAGCTGACATCCTGGGGGAAATGGAGACTGTAATCTGTTAATGCACCAACCCATTGTTACAGGGCTAAAAATAGCTTTTTGATTGGCTGGCTGCTTGCTGTGGTGATTTTTAGGGGTGGGGTGGAGGGGGTGTTGGACTGGGGCCCTCACACGTGTACACATACACAGACAGACACACTCATACACGCAATCATCTTGCATGGATGTGTATTTTAGAATCCAATCAAACAAGCAGGTAGAAGATGTCACAGAGGCCAAAGGTCACCAACTCTGGCGTAGGTTTCAGAGATCTTAGTGGGTCTCTAATTAGCATAAAGGTCACTGGCAGAGCACAGGGTTTCCCTTGCACTTCTGGGTGTTGCAGTTTCCTCCTCTCCATGGTTTTATAACAGAGAGAAGAGCGACATGTCTCCATGTCTCCATGTCTCCCACGGGTATCATCCCTCCTCAAAGTCATCTCCAGGGCAAACTGTATTTGATTGCTGCCCGCTTCCTGTTTCTTCTCTTCCCCCATTTACTTAAAGCTTGTTTACTTATTGTCCCTCCATTTCGCTCTCCTCAACTTGTCGTGTGTTTGTGTGAGTGTGTGCGGGATCGAGGAGGAACATCATTCAGCCCAGTCCCTGACTGTGTTGTTAGTTTGCTGTGCAGAGTGGGTGGATGTCGTGAGACCACCAGCTATGCTGTGCTTTTCACCACTGTCATCCGAATTCTCATCCACCCACCTCGTTGCTCTCCCTTACTCCTTTACTCTCCTTACTTGCATACTAACCTAACACCACAAAACACATAACTCTCCTTTGCAAAGGAGAGAGAGAGGACATGTGATTTTTCCATTTTCCTTGGATTTTAGAAACTCTAAAAGTACACAGCATTATCTAGGAGCAGCGATGACGCAACTGGAACCATGTGCAAGGGAAAGATGCTGTTGCAACACATTTTAAAGTCTGAAGCGCACTGGAAGTGTCAGATGTGCACGTTTTCATATTTGGCAGTTGTTTTCAATGCTATAATGTGCAGCAAAAGTGTCAAGTGGTACCTCAGACCACCTTATGAGAGAGAAGAGGATGCACACCAGTATTGGAGAGGTGCTGACCACGGCTAGCGGTACAAGAGTGAATGAAGAGATCGCATACTTGTAGCCTCGATGAAAATAATTTATTATAATTTTTTTACCTCAGACCACCTTAACATGTCAACACGTGCTTAATTTTGGACCTTCAATAGAGTGCTAGAACGGCTGTTTTTTGTGAGGTTACTGGAGCTGCAAGGACTACTCTCCTTTTTTGACGTAAATGGACTTACAAAGGTAATGACTGCAGACTAAGCATGTAATTTAGCTTGCCGCATAGAATTGTTGAGATGTATGGACACACTCTGTATTAACACTGTAATGTAAAGTTGGTCTACCAGCTGGCCTTGAAAGATAAGAAACAGACAGAGCAGGCTGTGCAACATTTTTTAGGTCACTCCAAAGAAAATATTATTTAGTACCTACTTTACCCATCAAGATGATAAAATGCAGATGCTTGCAGTGCACCATAGGAGCATCAAATAACATCCGTAAATTGTTGCACCCATTGAGTTTAAGTGTTTAAGCATAAAACTAATACAAAATCTTCTGAATATTTCCCATTATTTCTCAAGGAAAGAACACGGGGGACTCAATAAGCCAGTAAAAATTTGTAGCCAACAGTTAAAGAACAGTACATCATTACTGCACAAACTGCTATGCCAGCAATTGACAGTATCCTCCTGTTCACTGCAATTTCCTCTCTCCATTCTATTACAATTAAGTCTGGATAGCCCACGCTGTCCTAGGCTAATCACTACAGGGGTTATATTATAGGGTTCAGTACTGGTTCTCGTGAAATCCTAGGTTCCCTGTGGGTTCCTTGAGATAACTGATTTTTTTTATAAAATGGCAACTACAAGTGGCTCAAAGTTTCTGAGTATGTCTCCAGCAGTGAGGATTTTCTAAATTTTTTGTTTACATTTTTGATACCGATCCAACAAAAGACATTGAACATATGGTTTTTTGGAACATCAGAGATATAAAAGTTCACACTATGTTATCCCCACCCCCCCCTTCCCACATATCTGCTCCCATTGTTCTTACTCCTGACAGAGAGGACAGGACAGATTTGTACTGGATGGAGACGATGCAATAAGTAGCACTAATCTGTGACTCACTCAACACAGCACAACCCTCCTCCCCCATCCCACTTCCATCTCTTTCTCTTTTTCTCATTCTCTCTCTCTCTGTCTCTGCTCTCTCTGTCACTCTCTCCGTCCTCCCCCTTTTCTCTCTACACCGGGGACCTGCTGCATTGTCATTAATTCATCGGTGACTCCTACACCCAGGCCCCGGGCCAAAGACAGTGAGGGAGGACAGAAGGGAGGAAGGGAGGGAGGGGGAGGGAGGGAGGGGGGGGGGGGGGGGTTGAGCAGAGGCCTCATTAGTGTTTGAAGTGATGGAGGAGAGAGGAGCAGGGCTATGAATAGACTCCGAGCTCTCAGAGATAAGCCGGAGCACTAGCAGAGCTCCTGCTGTGGAGTTTACCCGAACTTTTACAGACCAGACAGAGGCCTTGAAACACCATGGCCTTTTGGAGCCCTGAGCGGCCTGACCCCATATTCACCAAGGCTCCTGCTCCAGTCAGATAGACACAGAGGGTAACGACAGCTTTTACTCCATTCAAAGGCTTTTGAAAGGACATCCTGCCTGCACTGCACTGCCTTCCTCCAAGGTGAAGGTCACTGATAAGATGCCAGAGGACTAGTGAAAGAGACAGGCTTCTCTCTGTGTAACACCAAACACCAAGACAAGGATTTTATTTTTGTCTTAGGGAGAATAGAAGGAAGCAAGGGAACGAAGGGAGAAAGAAAGGAAGGAAGCAGTTTCTTTGCAGATTTTTTGGTTTTCATCTTAATGTGCCCTAAATTTCTGCTGCCTTCATCACATCATACACATTTGAAGGCTAAATGTTAGGCTGCCATACCATCATTAAACTTTACTGCATTGCTGACAGTATAGTAGCCTACTTTGTTTTGATATTTTTTATGACTTCTGAGTTCTTATTTTGTCTTTATTTTATGCTCTTAGCTCTGAAAAGGGTTGAGTGATTCATCATTGGGGCTTTTAGGAGGTTATCCCCTCCTCCAGTTTCCTCATTCTCCCATGGTCCCCTTATGACTCACCACTGCTGAATTCCCTCGACCAATCAGATTCCAGCTCTCACTGACTGCCTAGCCAGCTCTCTCCTCACTGCAAAGTCAGACAAAGCACTGTGCGTTACACCGCTCTCCTCAAGGCTGTCTTGAATGTTTTGTATTGCGTTGCACACACATTGCATTGTGTGTGCATCTGTGAGTTTGTGTGTGTGTGTGTGTGTATTCTCATCTGAGTGACATTTCTGTGACTGTGTTGCAACCACATTCTTTCCATATCTTGCCTTCCTCAAATGTCTTTGCACAGAGTCACCTTTTCTCAGCCCAGTTCTGTGTGTGGGAATAGAGACTTTCATTGTCAGAGTCAACACCAGTGCAGGGACAGACTGCTCAGTCCTCAGCAGGTGCCAAGCTTCTGTCTCCCAACAGCTTCGTGATGATGAATCTATCCTCGTGTTTTTAATCTCAGAATCCTGTATGGTTGATGCTGCCATGCCAATGCTGATATCAGTGGTCTTTATTCAACATGTAGCAACACTTTGGTGTTCTCGCATAGCGGTTGACAAAGGATGCGTTTTTGCAGATGTTTCCTGTGTTTTTTGTCCCCCAATGCAATGAAATCTATGGATCAGGCTGTGTCCGTCCGTCTGTCCACCCGTCAAACATGATAAATTACATGTATTGGCCTGATGGGGATTCTATAATTTTCAAACTTTGAAAGACCATAGAACTGCTACACCACCAGTCAGATCACATCTTGTTACTGATTGGCCCAAAGGGTGCCTGCATCATACGTGGGGGAAAACATGTTTATGTCATTTTTCTTTCTCCCCATTTTCATTGCGTTTCTCTCAGTCATACCATGCAAATCTAATTGATTAATCTCTCTATCTTTTTCTCCCTCCTCCCTCCCCATCTCTTGTCTTCCACAGGGGTGTGTGGTTGTTGCGGGGCCCTTAGGCCTCGGTACAAGAGGCTGGTAGACAACATCTTCCCAGAAGACCCAGAGGTAAGAAGCTCAGCTGACACTTCCTGTTTACTTTAGCAACACCTTAACAACACCCTAACCCTATGAACAGTGGTGTTTCTCCTTTCTCCTGAGAGCTTGATAACTAGTCACTTTCATCTGCAGGATTATGTATAGAAATTGTTTTGAGCTTGCTAAAGGCTTTGCTGAATTCTGGGTAAAAGTAACAACATGGTGCAGTGTCATAGGGTCTCAGATTTAGGAGGAGTGGAGGTGAGAAGACGACGTCACAATTATCAGCCTAAAGCTGGTATGGATGAATCATAAAGAGAGTTAGTTTGTGTGTGGAGAAGGAGGCGATTTGTTTCAGAGAAAACCCATCATTAGTGCCTCTCTGTTGCAGCAATAGCCCACTTTACCTGTCAGATCTGTTGCCAGCACTGCAATACATTGGACACAGCAGTACACATAGACCTCATTTCCCTCCCATATCTTTGTGTACTTTCATGCTGGTGTGTGTGTGTGTGTGTGTGTGTGTGTGTGTGTGTGTGTGTGTGTGTGTGTGTGTGTGTGTGTGTTTGTGTGTGTGTGTGTGTGTGTGTGTGTGTGTGTGTGTGTGTGTGTGTGTGTGTGTGTGTGTGTGTGTGCGTGCGTGTGCCTATGTACACGCGCGTGTACATAGGCACCTGCACATTGTGCTCCCAAAAATGGTTTCTAATTTGGGCCCTAAGCTGCTGCCACATAAACTGTAACTAACGTAATCCCATCATCTTGGGAATAATGGAGCTCTCTGATAACATTCACTCACACACAGATGAAGTGTTTCTCTGTGTATGTGTGCATGTGTGTGTGTGCACACATGCTGTGTACTTGTGTGAGATGATAATCAATAGCCTTTGATGTTATTCACACAGACACATTGGATCTGATATATGAACTTTTATTAACGCAAACATTTTAAGCCTGTGACCAAATTCAAGCCAAAGTCGTGATTTACTGTATGGAAATCTGATTTTGATGTCAAAATCGGCAGGTTACATCAATTTCTGACAATCTTCTTTGAGATATTAATACCAAAAAACATATGTCTAACTTTAACCAAAGTGGCTGCAATATATATGTTATTTTCCTTCGTTTTTAATCGTATTCTTAAAAATGATTGTTTATTGTATGATTGTGTCATGGTAAAGTCAAAGGACATGTTTAAAAATGAGGCCCCATTCACAAGCCCCAGAGCCAGGAAGAAGAGGCTTCAGTGCATATCAAGGGTTTTCCCTGTTAGGCTTGGTTCCATTTTGTAATGGCTGACTGATGTTCTACCTGTGTAACAAAATTTAAACTTTTATAGTCACTTAGCCTTGTTGCATAGATAAACATCTATGAACAGACAAACAACTAACTTGCTAGCGATGCTCCCTCCTTTATGCCACCGTTACAACAATATTAAGTTATCAAATCTTACCATTTTCCAGTCTATTAAGAGCGTATGTATCTCAGATGTTTACTTGACTTTCCATTCTCTCCTGTACACTTGAGTTCTATCTCACTAATTCCATGGCTCTGCTCTGTCTGAATGTAAATAGGATCTCAGTGGACTCTAGATGTTTTTAGCTCTGTCCTCTCCCTGACCAGACTGGAGAGCAGAGAAGTGGGTCAAGGGGGAAAGGAGGAGTTGAAACTCTGTGATCTAGTTATACTCTTATACTTTGAGTTTGGACACACCGCAGCACAAGCTATTGCGATAGCTCAGAACTATTAATGTGGTAGTAAAAAAATAATTTTGAATGAGACCCTGAAATTCTGTTATTTTCTTTGTCTTGCTTTCTCTTTCTCGCTGTCACTCTCGCTCTCCGTGTCTCTCTTTCTCTCCCTCCCTCACCCTCATAGGATGGGCTGGTGAAGGCCAACATGGAGAAGCTGACATTCTACGCCCTGTCAGCTCCAGAGAAGCTGGACCGTATCGGAGCCTACCTGTCTGAGAGATTGTCAAGGGACGTGGCCCGACACAGATATGGGTGAGCATCACCAGTCGCTTGCCAAACAATACAGACTCCGGGAAACTGTCAATTCAGCTCCAATGTCCCTGCCCTGACAAATACTGTGTGTACACTCCACTCATATTTTACTCTCTGAAATATATATTCTAAGCCACACATCATCTTAACTGAATCAGATTAATCTTAGTTAAAGGTAATGCAGATCCGGGGTTTAATAAAATGAAGGCCATCTAGCTATAAAGTAATAGAATAGGTGGTGACAGGCTTCATAGATGCTGTTAGGTACTTAACATATTACATGTATCCTACTAAAGCATGTACAGCTAATTTACATCTGGTATTAAAATGTGATCTACATCTGAATATGCTCTCTGGATAATGAACAATCCAATCATGGCCTTGCATTTACACCTGGTATTTTTATGCGTTCTCGTTTGCATTCTATCCGCTTTGTGATCGGATCTCATTTTTCATGCACACAGTACAAAGCAGGTGGGGGAGGTGGCCAGTCTGTCTCTTGTCAACAAAAACAAACATGGCAGGTGAAGGGTCACCAGCCTGTAGTTACTTTTCCTTTGCCACAGAAGGGGTTGTCTTCTGCGACTCTCTAGTAGGAAACGCTGTGATGATTCCTGTTCATGTGAACACACTCTACAGATTGCATTTGCACCTGGCTGACTCTGGCCGGGTGTAAATGTGTTGAGATCCTATCATAATGCGAGCCTCTGGAGGTGGTCTGGCAGAGTCTACATTCACACTTAGCATTAATGTGTGTTTTTAATTATCCAGATAAGATATCCAGATACAGATTGCATTTAACACCCAGTATAAATTGGGGTCATTAAGATGTCCATGCTTCTCTCTCTCCTACTCAGGTATGTGTGCATAGCCATGGAGGCCCTGGACCAGCTGCTGATGGCCTGCCACTGCCAGAGCATCAACCTGTTTGTGGAGAGCTTCCTCAAGATGGTGCGCAAGCTGCTGGAGTCAGACAAGCCCAACCTGCAGATCCTGGGAACCAACTCGGTGAGTATCCAGGATTATATTACTACTAAAGACTACCTCCAGGATTTTGTGCTTTTGCAGTGGTTAAAAAAACAAACAAACAAACAAACAAAAAAGAAATGGTATTTTTGTGGTCCTCATTTTTGATTGGCTGCATCACATTCAAAGCTGTTGTAGAATATCTGACAAGTGCACACCTGTGACTGCATAATAGTTAATAAGCGTAGTACTATGGTGTACTACCACGGTTTTATGAAAGTGTCTCGAGAGGCCGTGTTTCAATACCTCAGCTGTTGTTAGCCTAATTCTCAATATTTGCAAGAACTTGAAATTTTGCTAAGTCATTACAATATTGCTACATGAGTGGTTAATTTCTACAGAGTGCTTGCAATTTGGCCAATCACCATTTCACTTACACACTACTGCATGTAACAGTCCAATCAAACCACACGTCAACCAACTTTAATCTTGTCAACATGTTGATCTGTTGTTTTCATGACTGTTCTCTACAACCTCTCAGCTGCTGAAACAATTTCCCAAAACAATTTCATAAAAGTGGTGGTAAAGTGTTTGGCACCCCATGCAACATTGTGGCAAAAGATAAGTAGCAATCTTCACATGTCACCTGAAGCCCAAAGCACATCAGTAGAATGACTGAACTTTCCAAATAACAACAAAATCACACAACTGTGATAAGAGACTAGTGTACTAAAATTGGTGGCAAGCATTGAAAAAAAATGAGTGGTGGATTTAATTTTTTAGGTCATGGAACAGAGTTGTTGGCTTAGTGAAAATGAGGGAGAAAGAGACAGATGCAGGCGGTTGAGTGTGTGTGTGTGTGTCTCTGTGTGTGTTTCTGTCTGTGTGTGTGTGTGTGTGTGTGTGTGTGTGTGTGTATGCATTTATGTCTGTGCGACTTGATGTCAGGTAGTTATATAATAGTCTTTATATGGACTTGCAATTTTGACAAATGTTCGCAATTTACTGCAAAAGCCAAATGCAGAAAACATTGTAAATTGCATACAATTAGAAAGAAAAACAATCAACAAAATCATAAAAAAGGTAATAAGGCTTGTTATGCTGATAGAAATTCAGGTAAATACCCACACACTCAAACTGTTACCCACTGATGTGTCGGATGTGCTTTAGCGGCTCCTTAAAAACTACCCACTTCAGTGGATTTAGGGGTAAATTTAAGATTATCTAATCAAACGTTGACAGGGCATATTTACTGTGCTGATATTAGAGCTGTGGCACAAGAGATGGTGACATTGAGAGAGACACTGTGTTAGTGTTTGACAAAGATAGGCAGAGCACAGAAAGAGAGTGGTGGGCAGACAGAGAGAGAGAGAGGGAGTGATGAGTATCTGTTCCTCTGATGTGGGAAGCTATCAGTGCTATCGGCCGGGTCAGTGGAGGACACATGAAGGAAATCAGATTAGCCGCAGACCACACTGGCAAAGCTCTCTAGTCATCTACACAGATTGACGAGACACACCAGCCCCTCGCTCATAATCTTTCTACTATGAATCCCTCCTGCACACACTCATGCTTGTGTATTTAGGACAAATGTTAAGACTATGCACACACACACATATATTAGTGCTGTACAATTAATCGTGCATAAATTCTATATCATAATGCTAGTTTCCACAAATAATAATACTAGATTATCTGCAAAATTGAAGCGTTTAGAGTGCCTGTTGTAGCTGAAAATAGTCAAGATGTTGAAAAAGTGTAGTTAAATAATTTTGTTCCTCAAATCATCAAGACTAATAATCGTAATTAATAACCCAGATTAGAAGACTGAACAAAATAATAATTTTTGCCGTAATTATACAGCCCTAACATGCACACACATATACAACAGGCACACACACACGTACAGTATGTCCCTGTACATACTTACACATGGAATACATAGGTCTATGTATTTCCGTGTGCATCGGTATGCATCTGTAGTAACTACCTCGTAGCAGTCCGCCTGCTTCAATCTTCCTCATCCTGCACTGCATGGCTCATCTAAAGCAGACCAGTGTCAGAGAGAGAGGGGAAAGGAGAGGATAAAAGAGATTATCACCCCAGGACTCGAGCCCAGCCAGGTTTTCTCACACTCGCTGTCAGTGACCTAAAACCTCTCGCCGCAGAGCCTCATCCAACACGAGCCAGCTGTTCAATACGAGCCTCACGTTCTGAATGAATCAGTGTTTCAGTCAACTCAACTGTTTCCTTTAAGGATGGCTTCGTGATGAGAAGAGACACAAGGCTTTAATCATACTTCTGCAGATGCTGATGTGAGTAGTTGCAGGCGGAGGGAGAGTTACAGTGACACATAGATACCGGAGCGGCTCAGTATTACCGCAGTCTTGGAGTGATGAGTGCTGAGCAGCTCCACAGAGGCAGTTGGCAGTTCATTTCATTTCATTTACTCAAGGATACTTCATTTTATTTCAGTCAAAACACCAATTTTGTACAGAGGAAATGGATTCTCCAGTGGATTCTTCAGATCTCTGGTTGTTACACAAACCCTTGTCCTTTTAGCCCTGTGTTTAGCTCGCCTGCATTCATTCAGCCTGTGTTTTTTTAAAATCAGAATAGATGTAATTAGCTTTCTAACTGAATGTTCATCATATAATTTTCGCTTCAGGTACAGCAGGATTCTTTCTGCCTTGTTCCCAAGTAAGAGCCAGTTGTTAATTTATTAATTGGAGAGTGGTGTGAAGCTAAATGTCATCGTGTTTAAATGGTGACATTTTCTGACCCAGTAGGAGGGCCTGCCTCTGCTTTTCACTCCTAATGAAATGTTTTGATGCTATGGTTTGGCTGTAATTTAATTTAGGAGATATTCATCATGGAGATTTAGGGTAATTTTAGATAAATTCTAAATACATTTCTTGGTCTTTTGAGTAGCAGACTTATTAGCCCTCGAGTTTAGGCTTACCCATTATCTGTGACTTTCTGGTTGACATGAAAATGTATTCTCCTCCCTCCTCTCTATGTCTCTCTGCCCTCCGCCTCGCTCTCTCGCTTCTCTCCTTTCATTCTCAGTTTGTGAAATTTGCCAACATAGAAGAAGATACGCCATCGTACCACCGCAGCTATGACTTCTTTGTGTCACGCTTCAGTGAGATGTGCCACTCCAGCTACGAGGACCCTGACATCCGCACCAAGTGAGTGGACAGATGCTTGATTGAGCAGGATGCAGAATCACAAGGAAGCTGCTCAGTTTAGACCACTTTAAGAAGTCTTATTTTAGACTGCCACTGGACATTTCCTTCATTTCCTCTTAACAAAGCAAAGTGAAATCTTCATATCTTGTAGAAAATAGACAAAGCAAAGTCTTTGAGCAGTTAAATATAGCAGAGACCTTGCAAGGTCTGGAAGGGATACAAACTAAAAAATAGACAGGAACATGTTTTGCTAAATATGCTCTGCAATGTTATTTTTAGTTTTTTCATCCATTTACTGATTCATTTACCAGTCAGATGAATTCTGGACTCTGCCAGGATGAGCATGGCAGAAATGAAACACAGTGTTTCTTTTACATTCATATAAGCTGTGTCAGTTGCCACAGCTTGAAAAATGTAAATACAATGACAATTCCTCATCTGTCCTTGTTGCTTAGCCTTCCCAGAAAACATATGACTACAGTTGAAATTATAGTACAATTGCCCACATATGAGGATATAAACATCAAAATAAAAGCCATTCTGAAACTATAAAACCTACTGGAACTGATCCTGGAATGGACCCAGGAGCAAACTGGGATCTCAAAACCAAAATCCCTAATTATTTTACAATATGGTTCTTGAATGTATCTTGTTCACTGACTGATAAATTGACTGATTGATACTGAGTGAGTGATTGTTTCCTCCAGGATCCGCATGGCAGGTATCAAGGGCCTGCAGGGTGTGGTGAGGAAGACGGTGAACGACGAGCTGCAGGCCAACATCTGGGATCCCCAGCACATGGACAAGATCGTCCCCTCTCTGCTCTTCAACCTGCAGAGTGGAGAGGGTACAGAGAGGTGAGGGCTCAGTTAGACCTGGGGCAAATAATGTTTGGAAATAGATAGTGTTTGTTTTAACCTACTCTCAACAGCAGATGGGTGGGGATTATTACATCAGGGTGGTTCAGATGGGCTATAGTAATACTTGTCATTTCCTCATGGTTTTTGAAATCTGATTCTCAAGATCAGATTTTATGAAATCACTTCACTGCATGTCCACACTTGGCCTGAAAATGGCTGTTACGTGTCTCCTGTGGCTCTGTTTATTGTCCCCCACAAAGAAATCAGGCGGGGACTATGGATCAGTATTTATCATTTATTGGTTCATTCTTTCACTCATCCGTCCATTGGTCCGTCCCATGCGATCTCTCAGAAACCTCTGATCAGATCAGATTTTGATGAAATTTGGGGGAATGATGCATCTCACCACTGTGTTGCATTTCATTCCGGTTCAAACCCTGTTTGGTTTTGATATTTTAGCAATGTGAGAAAAAAACTTTTTTTTTTTGCACCCAGACCTGTCACTTGATTCATCGTGAAGTCATTGGACAATAAAAGTCATATTGAAATGACAAGTGTAACCATAGCCATAGTGTCAGGTAAGCTGTCAATCACAGAAAGTATACTATAGTCTACAATGTAGCTATTTATGTAACTGTGTGGTAAACGGTACCCAAGCGGGTTAAAACAAACCTAAAGAATTATTTGTGCCACAATATGTGCCAATGGTGGAAAGCAGATGATTTCCACTGAAGGCAGATCAGCAGCGAAATATAACAGGCCCAGTTGTTAGCATGTCTATGACCCTCACATAACAGACCAGTCAGTGCCATTTAACATAACTTTAGGAAGTGTGATGACCCAGAGAGGCTCCATGTTAAACCTCCTTGCCTCGGTCATGGAGGGGCCAGAGCCCCTGCACTGTAGCTTACTGGTACTGCGTTTTTTAGGTTAGGCCTTGTTTGTCCTGGCAATCTAGCCAACCGCCACCCACGCCATTCATCATCATTGTCATCACTGAGTGAATCCACTGACAGCCCTGCTCGCCTCATGGGCATCTGTCCGCCCACCCGCAGCATCCAAGGACAAAGTTAGTGGGAGATGGAGAGAAAAAACACAAGAGAAAGGGGCAGAGCACGAACAGATGGAAAGAGAGCAAGACGTGGAGAAAAAGAGAATAATAGGGGTTGGGAGTTATAGAAAAATAGAGCATGCAAGAGTGAGGAAAGAATGCAGTGGAGAAAGAGAGAGAGAGATGGAGAGAGAGAGGGTAATGCAGAGTCTGGAGCCAGCCACTCTGGGCAAGACTCCACATACTGCAATTTACTTTGACGTCAGTGCCGAGATGTGGAGGTGAGGGGGAAAAGGGGGGAGGGAACAAGGAGAGGAACATTGGCACGCTGGGAAGGGGGGGCCATCAAGATAGAATCAGGGAAGTGGAACTTATTGAGAGGGAGACAGATGGAGGGAGAGACAGAGACGAAGACAGACAGAGACACAATGCCATCCCAGCTTCTCTCCCCTCTATCTGCATTATGAGGCCTGCCCCTGCTGTGCATCCTCCATACCTGCTCACATTGAGCACAGCCAATTATCTCAGGCCACAAAGACCACAGCAGTTACTACAGAGTCTAATTAAACTAGCAGATGGTGCCTTTCTCTCAACATTAATCCTCGTGCACATGTACAAGTTCATTTAAAGATTAACTTCAGGCACAGTTTTAGGAAAGTCTCTAAATTAGATAGTTCCGACACATTTTTCTACAAAGTTTCTTTCTAGAAGGACTAAAGCCCTAATCTCTTTTCTAACTGGAAAACTGAACACTGTTCTGTGTGTTGCAGTTAAAGAAAAAGTACCAGCATTGATTATCATTATTATTTCCATCTGTAATGGCTTACAAGACTTTCTGTTGCCCTGGCAACTTTAGCTCCAGACATTGCCTCAGCAGGAACTTTTAACTGAAATGGACTAACCTAATAGACTGTGCCTCCAACATGCATTTACACACTCCAAAGATTTAATATTTCATCTGTATGACTTCTCTGCCATTGTGACAATCACAATGACAGCATGTGTTAAATACTTTTGCTTCAGAAAACAGAATTTATACAGCACCCCTAAAATGCTCCAGAAATGCTGATACGAGGTCAGCTAGTTGTAGCTGATCCCAAGTAAGCCTTAACTGTTGATAATCCTGCTTCCTCCCCATGCTAAACACTCCATGTGAGACTCCAAATCATTGGCCAAAGCTCTCGCATAGAACTAGACTGGCCTGAGTTTTCCAACACCGTCTCTCTGCTGCATTGTGAGAATAACATCATGTGAGAATACTTTTGTTTATCTTTGTGTATTGAGTTAAACCAGTATAGTAGATTCTTCATTTAGCTGGGTTTGCTATTTTTCCATTGCCCCTTAAATCTCAGGCAGCTTGTTTGGCTTTGAGTGAAGGTAAAGCAGCCACCCAGAGACAGGAAGTCACATGACCTCATCAGCAGCGGCAAGCGAGAAGAAAGAGTAAGGTTGTTAATAAATAATGCCATTGGAGGATACCCGAGGGCAGGCATGGCCAAGATGGAGTTATGACAGAGGCTTTAACTATGCATGAGAACAAAGAAAGGCTGGACCCAGTGTGTGCACACAGCACATGAACACACGCACACATATACACACTTAGACATGGGCATGTTCCCGCATAGTGCTAACAGATGTGCAGTACACAAACACACACTCACACACACAGCAGCCACCACAGTCACTTAACTCTCACTGCAAACAAACAGCAGAGGGAGAAGCCACCTCAGGCAGAAAGCTGCAGTGACACAGCAGTCCAATGGGTGTTTTTGTGCAACAAAAAGAGCCTGTGTAGAAATGTTACTGTTATTGACTCAAATTGATTCCAAACCCCTGCCTGTGCTCTCTCTTTCTCTTTCTCTCTCTCTCTTTCTCCCTCATCCCCTCTCTCTCTTCCCCCCTCCCATCGCCCATCTCTCCTTCCACTCCCTCCCTCTCATCGCTTCGCCCTCCTCCCCGTTCTTCTCCTCTCCTCTCTTCCTCCTCCTCCTCCTCCTCCTCCTCCTCCTCCTCCTCCTCTGCTCCCTCACCTGCATCCTTCCCCACCAGCCGCTCCCCTTCTCCTCTGCAGGCGTCGGAGAAGGAGAAGGAAAGCCCGGTGGAGCTGACGGAGCGCTGCTTCAGGGAGCTGTTGGGACGCGCCGCCTACGGCAACATCAAGAACGCCGTCACGCCCGTGCTAATGTGAGACCGCCCCGCAAACTCTTCTATGCACGACGCCTGTCTTCTCTCTGTGATTTGCTCTTTTTATGCATCTGCTATTCTCTTTTGTCCTTTTTTTTTTTTTTCATCCGTCCATTCGTTTGTTCATCTGTCCGTGCGTCCGTCATGCATGATATCTCAAACTTCAGGGACTGATGCATCTCATTGCCGCGTTGCGTGATTTTCAGCATTGCGCTGATTGGCCCAAGGGTGGAGCCACAATTGTAGGTCAAAACAAGGTGACATGTTTGTTAGTGATTTGGTGTGAGTGCATCATTGCCTTGCAGGGATGTTTTTGTAGTTGTAGTTTTTCAGGACACACAACTCCTATTCAACTACAGGACATTGCAGATTCCCTGCATTTTCCCTGCTTTTTCCTGTTCCTGTTCCTGATCTTCTCGTCTTCTCTGATCTAGCCATCTTTGTCGTCGTCCACTCCTCTCTTTTTCAGTATTTATTTAAGTTTGGATTTCTCCGTGAGCCCTGGTACTCTGTGAGATTAACTGCTTCTGTTCAGCCGTCTGTCCCTCCATCTATCTCTTGCTTTCTCCTTCTGTCTTTCATTTGAATGTGTTCAACTCTGCTTTTCCTTCCGCAATTCATTCAGTTATCGGTCTTCTGCCTCTCCTTTCACTGCGTGCTCATCCGTCTGTATCTCCCTGAGCCCTAAACATTCTGCCGCTCCCTTCCCTTATTGAGCTGTCTGTTAATTTTTATTTCTCTCTGTTGTATATCCATCTATCCTTTGTCCCTCTTGGCTTCATGCCCCAGCAGCTCAGCCAATGTATATAATTATTCCTCTATATTTCCATGAAGGTGGTGGTGCAGTGGGAATAGCTCGCTGTTTCTCTGGATACAGTATTTTACTTGTAAATGATCTCTGCACTGGCCGTCCGTAGTGTCACTTTTTTCATCGCAGTTAAAGCAAAATGGGTTCAGAGGTCTGTTGTACCTTTTGTTGAGATACTGTAGATTAAATGTGTCGACCAATACTGTAGATATTACACATTCTGTTTGGATACTTGCAGCAATATACTACATCTAGTACTACAACTTGCTAGTCTGTTAGCATTACAAATGTATTAATTCATAACATTATGCAATCTATTGACAAGAGACACAGCCACATGTGAAAAAGTTATGGGGATAACAGCATGGCAAGCCAACAAAAATGCAAAATAGATGTTTAGGTTTACTCAAAAAATGCATGGTTAAATTCAGAATCTACGATTGGGTGAGTTTTTACCCACTAATGCTTTTTTTCTGTTTTTTTTCTTAGCCCTGACTCCCTCTGTGTGCATCTCTAGTTACATTTTTCGTGTGCAGTTATATATTGAATTGATCTCTCTTTAGAACACTCTTGATCCTCCATTTTCACTTTTGTCTCACTTTTCCCCTCAATTTATCTCTGTTGTTGTGTGCCATGTGAGACCAGCTCTCTCTTTCAGCACCTCGCCCTGTCCATCCATCACCATCTCTCTCTTTCTCTCCATTTCATGCTCCAGTCATTTATCTCTCTCTAACCCTGCCTCTCTCTGTGTCTCCACACACTACAAGTGCAGGGCTCTACACTGCTACCAGTTCAGTATTGATAATCCTGATTATGTTTGCTAGATATTGCGATTGCGATCATAATTTTGTTGTAATTTTTGTATCTTATCCCAACAACCTGAGTATGTTCAACTCCAAGGAAGAAAAAATTAAATGTTTCTATGTCACTGAATTGTACGATTAGTAATTGTGGAATCTTAATACGTCATTATCCACGATTGACTGGTCAACCCTACATTTTTCTAACATAAGCTACTAAGAAATGTGCTCAGACTACATAGAAAAAAAGCACATGTGCAAGCTGAGATGTATGAGTATGTATATGTGCAATTATTTTCACAAATCATACATCTACATTTGTTTTTTGTGTAGCAAATGTTCTTAAATGTAAAAACGTACCTGCAGAGCCCTGATCTCTGTGACTCTT
Organism: Centroberyx affinis; assembly: GCF_046629955.1. Taxonomy (NCBI): domain Eukaryota; kingdom Metazoa; phylum Chordata; class Actinopteri; order Beryciformes; family Berycidae; genus Centroberyx; species Centroberyx affinis. The sequence continues at coordinate 167,515 of NW_027281773.1, forward strand.
TGGGCCCCTATGTATTTGCTGTCTATCTCTCACTGCTCTCTGTCACCACTGACGCTGTATAATTACATCTGTTGTACCCTCCACTCCCTTCTCCTTCTCTCTTTCTCCCCGCAGGCACTTAGATAACCACTCTCTATGGGAGGGGAAGACCTTTGCAGTGCGTTGCTTCAAGATCGTCATGTACTCCATCCAGGTAAGGAACACACTGCTTCCATCTCTCGCTCTCTATCTCTCTCTCTTCGTCCCCCTTTTTTTCCCTTTCACCTCTTTAACTTCACATCCAGGTCCAAATGGAATCTGCGAAATCCCAAAACATTTGTTTTCATATACACAGAACCATGTTTTCATCGGTGTAAGTGGTCGTTACATGCCTTAGAAGCGTACGATAGAAACACTCTGCAAAATTCATGGAGTTCTCACAGATTTTCAGCCAAAAGTAGCTCAGTAAATGAAATGTTTGCAGATTGCATTCAGGCCTGCTCATCAACCCTTCTACTCACAGCCTTAGCTTAACTCCGAGCTGACTGAAAAATGCAAGTCACACTAAAGTGCATTATTTCCAGCCTCCAGCTTTTAGCTTGCTACCTGGTTGAATGATTTAATTTGCCAGCCACTCTCCCTCTCCACTTCTCTCCCTCTCTTTCTCACTCTCTGTTATGGGATTTCATTCTGTCTGTCTTGTATTCATTTGTTTTCTCGTTCATTCATTTTTTTTTCTTTCTCTCCTCGCTTCTCTCCTCCTAGTCCCAGCACTCTCACTTGGTGATTCAGCAGCTCCTCGGTCATCTGGACGCCAACAGCAAGAACTCGGCCACAGTGCGAGCTGGCATAGTGGAAGTCCTGCTGGAGGCAGCCGCCATCGCAGCCAGCGGTTCTGTAGGTGAGAAGACACGCACACAACACACACACATGCACACACGCGTACACACACACACAAACTCACACAGAACTACAGTCACACATGCAGACATACTCAATTTGCATTCCTGCCTGGGTACGTGAAACACTGTGACTGCAGGAGAATGCTGTTTGTCCCTTCCAACTTCTTAAAGGAGTACTTCACAAAATGAAAATTCTGTTATCTACTCACCCCTATGTCAGTTGAAACTCCACTGAAGCTCATACGACCATCAACCAAACAGCGAGTGTGTGTTCCATCTCAGCTCTTCTCCAGTTGAAGTGAATGTGGTCTGTTTGATTTACAAAAAGGGCATAAAATGACCATCAAATTTCTCTAAACAGTACAAGTCTTTGGAACTCACAGTTGCACTGAGAGTCCAAAAGGCCTTTATTTACCTTGTCATGTAGCATTATTGTAGGTAGAGGAAACGGGACGAAATGGGACAATTCTGTTTACAACTACCAAAACCAAGAGCTCTCAGTTGGCTGGCGAGTTGTTGTAAACTGGATCAGACATGACAGATTTTTCATTTTGGGGTTAACTGTGCCTTTAATTTATTTACTCTGTGTTTGTGTGTGTGTGTGTGTGTGTGTGTGTGTGTGTCCAGGCCCCACAGTGCTGGAGGTGTTCAACACCCTGCTGCGGCAGCTCCGTCTGAGTGTGGACTATGAGCTGACCGGCTCCTATGACGCCGGCAGCAACATTGGCACCAAGATCATCAAAACTCACGAGGAGAGGCAGCTGCAGGAGGCTGTCATCAGGACCATTGGTTAGTTGGTGGTGTTTGTGTGTGTGTGTGTGTGTCTCTGCAGGAGGCTGTCATCAGGACTATCAGTTAGTTCGTTTGTATGCATGTGTGTCTGTGTGTGTGTCGGCAGGAGGCTGTCAGCATGATCGGTTAGGTAATGTGTGTGTGTGTATCTACCATGCCTGCTTTAACTGCAGTAATTACTACAAGAGTTTTCCTGTTTTGGATATGCATGACTGTGTGTGGGTTTTCTCTCCCCTTGCACACCTTCATTCCCATTCTTCTCTTCTTCTTCTTTGTCTTTTTTACATCCTCCTCTTTTCCCTCTGTCACTCATCTCTCTCTCTCTCTTTCTCTCTCTCTCTCTCTCAGGTTCGTTTGCCAATACTCTGCCAACCTACCAGAGGTCAGAGGTCATGCTCTTCATCATGGGCAAGATCCCTGTCCCCGGGGTTCACCCAGTTCTGGCCTCCACAGCCTCTGGGTGAGACACACACGTTCAAATGCACACAAACACACATTCCCTTTTTTATATGTCTTCCCAACACACACACACACACACACACACTCCCTTTTGTTTTCTTTATATCTGCCCAACACACACACACACACCAACAAACCAATTGACGTCATCTTATTATGCCAATTCTCAGAACCTAATGCCACTTTGCTGTTCTAGTTAGTGTTTATGTAACTCTTCGCTTTACCTCGTTCCATCCCTCAACTCAACAGTGCATTTTGAACAAACTATTTTAGGACTAAATGGTTGTTGAATAAAAGGATTTAAATTTGACTCATTTATCCCCAGGCCTGAGGGTACCAGGATGATTCAGGTCATGCTGCTGAAGTCCTTGGTCCAGGTAAGTCTCGATTCTCATGTTATTATTTAGAAAGTTTCAAAACTTTTGGGGGTTTTGAAGCAGGAACCACAAACCTTTCAGATGGTGGTGATTTCAACCAGTGTTTTATTTTCACACAAATGTGAAATAGAGAGAATAGTGTGCTGGAGTCTGCCCTTTTTCCAGATAAACTATAAACCAGTACAGATGGCAGGAACAAGAGAGACTGATCAGAGGTGAGAGAGAGAGACAAAAAGAGAGAGAGAGAGACAGACAGATAAGTCGGTACACCTCCTTGTGTGGATTTCCACCAGTATAGGCACTGATTATTTTCCGTATTGCTTCAGTGTGTTACCGATGTGTTTTGTTCTTTCTAGGTGAGCAAGAGTGCTTTGTGCATTACTGTATGTTACTGTGGCGTTTCAGTGCTAAAGGATCCCCACTGTGGAATCAATAAAATAGTGCTGCTACTTGTGTTTTTACCACAGTGCTATCGATATGGTCATCAAAGGGCAAATTCAGTCCAATCAGTCAGGGTGAGACACTTCACCCATAGCTGTACCCTATCAAACTTCATCACAGCGTACAGCACTACAGAGAAAATCATTTTCTACAAATCATATCTGTTCTTTATTGAGTAGTATCTAATTAAAAAAGGAAGTAAATGTTTTATGTTAAACCTTAGCTATAAATCTTCACACCTTAGCTGGGATTTTTATTACAACTCCCACAGTTTGATGTATACTACTCGAAATACATATCTATTAAAAAGTAGGACTTTTTGGTCACAATTCACAGCCCTGTCCCAACCCTCTGTATTTATTTATTTGTTTTTTACAGCTGTTTCTCAGATGTTAAGTGCAACCCAGCTGTCCTGTACTTGCATTTTCATCATCCCTGAAACGTTGTACACCCAATACTGCTTATGTCCATCTGTCTGTCAGGTGACAGCGGGCTTCCAGACCACCAACATGCTGACAGCGCTGCCCAGCTCCTTCCTGGAGCCGCTGCTCTCCTTCTCTTTTGACAGAGGATCCAGAGGTTTGCCTGCTGGTGCTCACCATCCTCCTCAGCCCTCATCGACCGACACGACAACAGGCCCAAGTTCTCCACCATAAGGTCTGTATGTGAGTGTGTGTGAATGAATGTGTGTGTGCCAAATAACTGTAAGAATTATGTTCATTCTCTGCATTAATAGGTGGCCAAACCCTTACTGAGAATGCCTGATCATCCTTCATTTTCAGCCTAGATTTGAGAACGACTAACCATGACTTGTCTGAGGATCTCAGGCTGTGATTTAGCTCATAGGGGATTAAAAGGTCAGAGGTGTAGCCAGGTGCTAGAACAAAGGTGAAGTAAAAGTAAAATCTTAAAATCAATTCCAAAATCTACTGGCAACCAGTGTAGCGACGCTAAAATAGGCGTAATAGTGACATCTGCTAGATATAGTTAAGAGCCTTGCTGCTGCATTCTGTGCTAACTGCAGACAAGAGAGAGAACATTTTCTCTATATATATGTATATAGGATATATAGGATACAACAAGGACATATATGGATACAACAAGGATATATTTGATATATATCCTTGTTGTAATAACGACTTACCCTTACACAAAAATGAGAAAAGGGCCCAAATGCTAACTAGCGTTGGCTATCATAGGTTAACATTAATAAAGAAGCTAGTGCCACCACATGGAGTTTTTGTTTTCTGCAGCTTTAGCAACTGTCTCTGTAGCAGCTCATCCTCTCCACATGGAGAGATGTGGAACTCATTCAGATATCAACAACACTATGTGGTGGCTCCTGCTGCTAGGCTAACAACTGGCTCTTCTGGTGACTGTATTGCTTAGCTGCTAAAAACTTCTACTTACTAACTGCACAGGTTAACTACTAACACTAGGCTAACAATTTATCCTTATAGTAACTGCAATGGTTAGTGCCTATAGGCTAAAAACATAGCCATATTTAAACTGCACTAATGAGGCAACCACCAATATTCACTAATGCTTACAACAATCAAAATTTGTGAATAAATAACTAATAAATAAGAGTTTTACCTATCCAGTAAAAGGCTTTCTCTGTTGTTGCATTGGTTCTGTTTCCTTGTTGCTCCTTGAGTTCTGTCCATTGAGTAAAGGCAGTGGCAATATTTATTATTGTTTTATTGCGCTGCTTATTGCTCTCCTTTTTTGCCTGGAGACTTTCAAAATATCCGATTTCTTTTTTTCTGGACAGCTGAACACAGTGGCAAAGAAGCCAGTCCTGTAGATCTGCCTCTGCCATGCTACACCGCACCTACTACAATCCAAAATAGTCCGCAGATCAGTGTAATTTCACTTCCTTGTTTACCTAATGCGTAAAATGCATCACTTCCTGTGCACCATGAAATTCTCCCGGCACTGATCATGCCCGACCACAGGGGCTGGAATGGGACAAACTAGTGGTCTCACGACACAATGATGGGTGCATTTTCTCTGGGTGAGCCCCAACACATTACTTAGATTGAATATGTCTATTTTACCATGACAAAGTAACATAATATAGCTCAAACCGCTCTTTGGACATTCTTAAAAGCCTTATGACTAAATACCAGAGAGATTTCTAGTTTGTTTTCCAGATACGCTCTGCTTTCCTGCAGTGTCTCCTAATTGATTGTGCGTGGTCATTGAGCCAGCGTTGAACTTTCAGATTTCTCTCTCCAGTGGGAGCAGTTGAATCAAAGATGGAGAGGCAGTTTCTGTTAAAGCCATCAACATCAGCTAACACAACAGTGGAGCCAGTCTGGTTATTTACAGCAGTGCTGATGCTGAGTGGTGAGCAGTTCAACCAAAGAATGATTTGCTGTTTTCAGGTCGTTTCATTCGATTATCAGAGGAGATCCTACAGGCTGAAAACTACACAGTATTTCACTAGAAAAAAACATGAGCATAAATTACATGATAATAAATTTCTACAGCAGATATATGTTTCCTTCCTATCCCATAAATCATCTCACGACCCTCCAAAATTATCCTGCAACCCCCCTGGGAGGTCCCGACCCCCATCTGTCTGTGAAACCTGAAGAGAAGTAAAAGACTAGTTATTTAGTAGAGCAGGAACAATTGAAGCATATGAAGGGAAGTTATTATGATGGGTCAGAGTCACCCACTTCCATAGTAAAAATGGACTGGAAAACTGCACTGAGACTGTACCTTCTGGATTTTCAGTTATAGTGACTTGAAATGGATGATTTATATTCTCTACTGTCACCCATAAATTAACCAGTATTCTGGTCGACAGTCCATCCTACACCCTAAAATCCTATTAAGTCCCATTAAGGGGCCTGGTCTCAGCTGTGTTAGCAAGAAAGACAAATTTTAAAAAAAGTTTAAATGCCATAAATACAATCTATATGACATATATAGCAAATTCTTTGCTAGTGTGGCAATTTAGCCCAAACAAAGCAAAGGGGGTGAATGCTTATTCAAAACAGATTTCTCTGTTATTTTAATTTTATGCTTTAGCATAAATTTCTACATATTTGTTTTCACTTTTTTTTTTGCACTGTCAATACGTCGGTTGGTCGCTATATCGTTTTCACAGACTGCCTTTTTTGGAGATATTCCCAAACCCTGTTTGGACTGCTAGTTAGCAGCAAGAAGCCTAGCAACAGAGCAGCAGAGTTTCAACCAACAGGGAAAACACCCCAAAAATGAACACCCAATATTGTCTGTGGGTCCAAGTACTACAGGTATGTAAAAGACTAAAATCACCAAACTTATTTAAAGGTTTTAAGAGCAAAATACAAAACTTTCTCCTAAACAGCAGTGAGCGAACACTCTGTTGAGAAAAGCTGGACTCACCAGCGATGCTGAACCTGCGGTAAAGCTTTTACTTCACCATCTCCACCCCCAGCAGCAAAGAAGATAAAATTTAGGTCTGAGGAGTGTGCAGTTTACTGATGTCACATTACATGCACTGTCCAAGTTTCAAACAGTTCCTTCTCATTGCCTTTTGAGGCCATCGAGTTGTCTAGAGCAGCTTTAATGTACTATAAATGTAAATTCTAATTGAATTTAGTGGATTCAAACAAAGGAATTAAATTGGGTGTGTTTGTCTGGCTGTCGTGTGTCTGCGTGGACCCTGGGTGATTTTGCATCTTTGTTTCTGTGGTCTTGTGGGTCTCAGTTGGGTTGAGTTTTGGCACAATAGAAACAAGTAATCGGTTCAGTAATCAGCTTGGGCCAGTCAGATTTACCAAACCTAACCTGCACTTTAGTTATAATTGGTGTGTGTGTGTCTTTCTGTGCAGCATTATCTCCGACATCTCTGTGCTCAAGCTCAAAGTCGACAAGTGCTCCAGACAGGACAACCTATTCATGAAGAAGGTATGTCCTCTTCCTCCATAGCACCGATTCTGAAGCTTTAAATTGAGTGCTGGTTCTAAACCAATACTTTTTTGATACTTTTTTATTGAGTAATCTCATGCTCTGCTATGCAATGGAGTAAATTGTTTTCTGTTTAAATTGATACATGCTGCTTGCTTTTCTAAATATAATCATATCATACTCAATTGGTTCTCTGTGAAAATGGCCTTCTCTCTCTCTCTCTTTCTCTCTCCCTCGACTCACTCTTTTCCGTGTGCATCCTCCCCTCCCCAGCATGGTCAGCAGCTGTACCGACACATCTACCTGGGCTGTAAGGAGCAGAGCAGCGGTCGGCAGCACTACGAGACCCTCTTCACCCTGTTGGCTCTCCTCAGCATGGAGCTGGCCAACGAGGAGGTGGTGGTGGACCTCATCCGCCTGGCTCTTGCCCTGCAGGTATCCATACATGGGCATGCAACCATGCATACGCACACACTCATGGGAACATGCAAATATAAAGACAGAGTCATAGACGCACATACACTAACTCTACACACGTGGATGTAGGTCCTCCTATTCCAGTGATTGATGATGATGATAAAATAATGAATTTTATTTATATAGCGCTAAAAACAGAGTTCACAAAGTGGCATCAAAGAGGTCATCAAAACAAGAATCATAAAATATCTATAAAAGGTGCTAAAAATTATGAGACACTTCAAAGACAAGTGGATAAATCTAACAATAAACGAATCACAGAATAATCACAACAGCACAAGATCAAAATGTGGGCACACAACATAAAACCAAGTCTACAAAAGTGCATTTTAAGAAGGGATTTCAAAGATGATGGTGAATATGTGAGCCGAATTTTCTCACGCTGGTGTTCCACAGTCTAGTTGATCTCCGGTTGATCTCCCTGTGTTTCCGCTGCAGGACCTGGCGCTGTCAACGGATGAGTCTCTCCCCGTTTATAACCGCTGTGCTATCCATGCCCTCGCCGCCGCCTACCTCAACCTCATCTGCCAGCTCACCACTGTCCCAGCCTTCTGCCAGCACATACACGAGGTCAGGGCCTGGGCGTGTGTGTGTGTGTGTGTGTGTGTGTGTGTGTGTGTGTGTGAATATCATGAACCGCTGTTTAATAAACTGCCTCTCTCCTCTCTCTCTCAGGTAATTGAGGTGAGACAGAAAGAGAGTCCCTACCTTTTGCCTGAGGACGTCTTCATAGAGAGCCCGAAGTACGTACCAGCCACATTCAGTCCTCCATTCTTCCTAAACCTAGATGTTTTTGTCTGTCTGAACTTTGCTGTTCTGATAAAGCAGGTTGGAATTCATGCATTAGTAAGAAATTTCTCTGCTGACCTCTCCGATCTCTGCACTCTATGCATTGCTCAGTAAGCAATCCTTCATGGCTGACCCTTTAATCTGACTCTTTCCTACTTTTGTCTCCTATTACTCCCCACACCCTTCCTCCCCAGGCTGCCTTCCTCGCTGGAGAAGGTAGAAGGGGACGTGTTGTTCCTGCAGTCGAAGATCACTGAGGTCCTGGGAGGCAGTGGTTATAACACAGACAGACTGGCCACACCTTATGTCCCCCAGTACACTGGTAAGGAGCCGTGATGATGAGACCCACTTATTGTAATGTTATGTTAGTGGAGGTATAACCAGAAGGCCAGTAGTTGCTGTTGTGTATTCAATGGTCAGATGTGGTCAAGTGGGGGAGTTCTTTCAAGAAACAGTGAAAAATGTGCTCTTTTCTCTAGGTAAAGAACTGTTTATTGACTCACCAACATATTTCAGTTATGTTGTGCCTTCATCATGGTGCTATTATTACATAATGTGATGTTTTATTGAGTCCCATGTGGAAATTCAGAGACTGAGAAGCTCCCCTGGAGCTAGTAGGGCTTCAGTGAGCGTGGAAATGTTTGCACTTGTTTTTTTAAAAACAAATGTGTTTTGGAGATTTAATTATTTCAGTAAAATTTCAAAACTAATATTAGTATAGCTTTATTTTATTAACCAATAAAAAATCCAACCAGTTAAATTACTAATCGTAATCATAAAAATTCAGGTATCTCTCTGCATGACTTGGCTTGCTACAGAGCTGTTGTAACCACTTGGCCACCCTGCAGCCTTGATGAAGGCATATAATGACACAATTTGATGAAAAACAGTGTTCATCTGCTTGGATAGAATTTGTTTCATTCTTCTAGAGACAGATAATTTGTACCGTTTATGAATCTGCGCCCTGTTTGAGTCTTTATCTCATTAAATTGGAGGAATGGAACAGCAAAAGCTCATCTGTGGTTTGACATACACCACGCATCCTACATGAGTTGTCCTTTGGGGTACATAACTGGAATTCGCTGAACACTGTAAACTTTGTCTTTTTAGATGAGGACCGTCTGTCCAAGAGAAAGAGCATCGGAGAAACCATCTCACTCCAGGTGGAGGTGGAGTCCCGGAACAGTCCGGAGAAAGAGGAGGTGAGGGCTAAAACCATTGACATAACAGTTTGAACATCATGGCCTATAACTGGAATATCTATCGCACAGTTCTTTTGGGCAATTTAGCACTTGTGTAAAGCTTTGTTTCTCTCATATTACATAATACACACACCTCATCTATTTGCCAAACTTCTTCATAAATCTACTTGTTGCCCTCATTGTTCTGTTGCTCTACAGAGGACACCAGCAGAGGAGATAACATTTGAAACCCTGAAAAATGCCATCGGTATGTCAACTCACTTATCAGCATTTGTGGTTTTAAAGCTACAATCCATGATTGATGAAATTGCACCCATTGCATCGCCCCACTTCTGTGCTTGTTTTGAAAACTTTGTGTTGGAGAGAGTGGTGGGGCGAAGTGCAACAGTCACGCCTCTAGTGTAGCAGAGACCAAAGAAAATAACGTAACATAGCTGTTCAGATAACATGCTTTTCCAAATTCTTGAACTGAAAAGAAATTGAATTAAGCGCTGCAAATAAGCTGCCAGATGCAGGAAAAATACACAAAAAAACAGGGATATATAATGTTGTAATACCTTGCACAGCCGTAAGAAGGTGCACTTGAGCACAAATTGCGGATTGTAGCTTTAAGCATTTAATGCGTCATCAAAATGAAAGTATTAAATAACGTCTATGTCTCCCTCCAGTGGACAGTGTGGGTATGGAGGAACAGGAGAGGGAGCGCAGGAGGCAAGTGGTGGAGAAGTTCCAGAAGGCCCCCTTCGAGGAGATAGCTGCCCACTGTGGTGCCAGGGTACAACAAAAACATCATTGTCTTTTCATCTACATTGTTTTGCAAACAAATTTCTCCCTTGTTTCAACTTGTTGCTATTGTCTTATATGACTCTCTTTGTCCTGTCCAGGCCACATTACTGCAGAGCAAACTGAATCAGATCTTCGAAATTACAATCAGGTAAGAGACAGTGCTGTGAGATATTTGAATGGAATAGAGTTTGATGCTACAGTAAAGGGAGATAATGACATTGATGACAGTGATGCTGACTTGAAGTCGATGATGATTACACTGACAATGATGATCGTGGTCTGTCCCCTTGCTCCCTGCAGACCGCCTCCCAGCCCGTCTGGAACCATCTCGTCGGGTTACGGCCAAAGCCAGAGTCGATCTGTGCCCGTCTACGAGATGAAGTTCCCTGACCTTTGCGTTTACTAGCCCAGAGAATTCACTGCAAAAGTCACTGAATGTGTGTAAGGTGCAGTTGCCCAAAGCTACTGATCAGGTGTCAGTTTTGCAGGTTCCCTATCTTAACCGTTGAGGTCAGGCATGGGGGTCGGGGAGGGGCAAACTGATCCTTACTCTGTGCTCTAAAGGCAACTTCACCGCGGAATCAAAGAACCACAGGGAAGGGGGGACAACCGCAGCGTGTGCAGCCAACTAAAGAGCGGGCCACCTTTTGATTTCCCTAACTGCCTGAATTGACATTTCCTTTCGCCCTGTGACCGCAGACAAAACAAGCTGGCAAATGTAAATGAATGCAGCAGCAACGCAAACTGTTAATTTATCCTATTTCCCTCAGTTGTCTTTAGATGCCTGTTTGACTTCCACCAACTGGTTCTTAGGATTATTTTCAACTGAGACATTGCCAAGAACTGTGGGGGAAATTTAGTGAAAGAGTGATAAAATATTCTAAGGCCCACACTTTCCGGCTGAATTGACTTGGTGCATGCCCTATAACTGGAAACATGATCTTTCATGGCACTACAATTCACCACATCGTCTTTTTTTGACAATGGCATTTCAAAAGTAGATTGAACATAATTTTTTTTTGTGAAATCATATGTCGCATTTCTTTTATTGTCATGATTTTATGGTCAAAGGAAGAGCGTAGATGCATTAATTTTCTTGACAGTGTATTTTTGGTGGACTCTACTGCTAAAAATGTTGTAAATTATCTTTGAGTGTAATATTGACTAATATATGGAAGCTAATTTCTTTTTCACCCAAATCTCTCAGCTCTTGAACTGTGTCTTTAGTGCTCAATGCTTTAATGTAGCGTTTTGTTTTGCCTTTTTAGTGTTGTTAGCCATAAGTGCTTTTGTATCATGTGGGGCATTCCCCCACTGCGTTTTTATTATTATAATTAATATTATTATCACATTGGTATTTTGTTTTTTTAGCTTTGATTTAAAAGAAAGATAATTGTTGACCTGTGTGCTATCCTCCCAAAGTGAGTGTGCCTTATAGGTGACTCAAGTTCAAAGTAGACTGAGGCAGTGTCGTTCAGTCTAAAACACACTCGGCAAACACAGTCATAACCGCTGTAAACACCTAATGATCTGAAGTGTTTACCGTGATGTTTACCAGATCAACCACAAGCAGAAAGTCATTCAAGGAACCTTTATTTTTTTTCCTTGCCATATAAATGTGTATATACAGAGAAATATAGTATAAATCTATAAGCTGATGTATAGGAGTGTTTTTGTGTATATATATTAAATCTAATTTTAGACCGTCACTGCACTGATTCTGGCCGTCGATAAGGGAGAAAGCTACTTAGGTAGTATTCAAATACTTTTTTAAAATTTTGTCCTCAAATAACTAACCAGCATGACATCAGATCAAGATAAGTGGAACTTGTGTCAAAACATGGCCCGCCTGTGAGGCGAGCGGATCACACTAGTGAGGTCTGAGTATCCCTCCAAAATATTAATGAGACCATCTGATCATCTTCGAAGGAAAACAAATTTTACTGCTATTGTCAACTTCATTACTAGCCACTACTTTTTTTAGACCGCTTTTAGCACAATCATCTATAGTTTGAACCCCCCTCCCCCCTATTTTCGTCATTTAGTGATTACATCCTTAGTCATGCTGGGATGAGTTTGCACTCTGTATTTATACCTTAACTGCTGTTGCAGCCTCCGAGGAGTGCATTTGTTTCGTACAACTAGATTTGAATAAATCTCAAAGCCATTTTGTGTGTGTGCGTGCACATGCACTCACACACACACAGGTATAAAAAAGTATATTGGCAATAAATTGGCATTGGCCTGAGGTGTTTTCATTGCTCTGGTAGCATACTGATAGTGAGGACAATGCAGAGAGAGATAACATTCAGGCTAACTAGGCCCAAGTGTAGGTAGCAGATCCTCTTGTGTGTTTTGATTCGTACCCTCTGTTCTGTTATGGTGCAGTGGCCGTTCAGTTTTGTGACATTGTATGAGGACCCCCCCCCCCCCCTCCCCCATGTGCTTCTGTGAGTTAACTCCATTGGGCGTGGCGAGTGTCGCTGCCATAACCATCCTGTGTCATGGATGTAATGGTGTCTGGATTGTCCCTGATGGTCTTGTGTTACGGTCCAGTTGGCTTTATTGGTTTGTCACCATAGTGTCCTGTATGTGTATATTTACGTCCATACATGCCAGTGCATCAGATTGCCCAGTGACCCATGTGCATTTATGCACCATTCATGTTTACTCATTTTGTCTGTGTGTGTGTTTGTGTGTATGTGTGTGTGTGCTTGCATGCGTATTTGTATATATGTGTGTATGTGAAGTGTTGCATTCATGCAGATGTTTGCACACGTGCATATGGTGTGTGTATGTATGTGTCTCATATTCAATCATTACCCAAGTAAAACTATTCAAACACAGTTTACAGTTAAGTCCAATGACTTCTTCCTCCACTCTGATGAAGAACAAGGTATCTTAAGAGCAATGTGCAGCTGTCTAAACCTTTCCAGTGACACCTATGTTATGCCACACTTGTAAATTGTCTTACAGCACCTTGCAACTTCGCAGTGAAGACATGTAAATCTATTGATCCGCTTGTTGTCATTGCATAGTGTAACATAATGTTAACGGACAGTAATCCAATCTTACTTTTGTCATTTTACATGTCTGGTAAATGTATTTGTTTACAATGTAGTGCTGTAGGTCAAATCTATTGATTCTGTGAACTTTGCACTTTAAAACTGGATTACCTAGTGACAAAGGCAGCTTTTACATGGAGAAAATGCCTTATGAGTGTCAGACCCTACTTTGCATGCTAGTGACGTTGCTGTGCTGTACAGTTCTATGACCATCTGTGAGAATAAACTTGTCTGTAACCATTAAATTCTGATTTGGTTCATTGTAATTGAATATTTTGTTACTGATGATACTGAAATCCTGGTTAAAAAAAAAGAAAAGAAATGGTTTCTCCTAACAAAAATTGAAATAAAGGTCAACTGCATGAGATACAGAATGCCGTGGAAGCATCATCATCCTGTGTATTCAATAAATATTCACTCGAAACAAAATACAGGGCAGTTAATTGTCAGAGAGACTGTCATGGATCACTCACAAAGTCTCAGACTCGACTGCATGCACAAACACATGACTGGCTAATCGTTCCCGTTGCAGTGTTCACCGCAGTATTCGAGGCAGTTGTTCGTCTCCTCAGCAGTGGTCATAGTGGTATTCTCTATCTGCCTGTAATGGACAGTGTGTGGTGTGGTGTTGTTGTCAGACACTTCTTGGGGTAATGCCTGTATTGTGTATGTATTTGCCACCTGTTGCTACTCTTGGTTTTCATTCCCCTGTCTGTCATTTGATTGGATGTTTTGTCAGAATTAAATTCAACATACTTATCTTAGCGGTGTCTTTTCTCCTCCTTTTGCAGCCAACAACAGAATATAGCATCCAAACACTTGTCAGCACTCATCAGCTTAGAAACCCAATAATGCTGGTGCTATGCTTCAGGTTTTCTATCTTCTCAGTCAGTCTCGTCCTGTTTTTTTCCCCTCCATTTTTGTCAATTTCTCTCCTCACCACCAGTATATGGAGCATGTTTAGTGCAATTAAGTCTCACATCACATATAGCCACTATCAGCTTTCTCCAGCTATCACCACCACTACAATTTTAATTCATATTTTTATATTTTATACTTTTTTTTTTTTTGTTCATGGATGTTGTGAATTAAATTGTAATATGTTTGGACCATAGACTGTAAGGTTTGGACAAGGTGGCTAGTTTAAGCTGCTTGATGTATCTCATATATGCTCAATAGCTCTTCAGACTTTGCTCATCATCTGAAATCAGTCAGACAATCACCATTATTGTTTGCCACAAACAGTATGATCTTTAATATTGTATTCAATTACAAAATGTTGCAACATATACCTCCGTGAAAATAAACAGGAAAAAACTAATTTTGAAATAATCTTCCTCACACCCTCCTCCCACCCTGGAATGGCATTCAGTGTTTAGTTCCTTGATTGAATGGATCAATAATGACGTTGTGTGTCGCCCACAAGAAACAATATTCCTCAGAAAGCATTCAAGTCAAGGCCATGAAGATCAAGACAGTAGGTGGGGGCATCAGTGTGTTTTTTTTTTTTACATTAAACCGTCTGTTTACCTTAAGTTAAGGTTGTCGCATCAAAATTACTTGTGGTCCAAAAAAAGAAACTCAACAACATGCTTATGACATTGACAAGTTCCTGTAATTTTAAATGAAGAGCTATGGGTTTTAAGGACATGCAACTGCAATTAGACTCTCTTGGCTTAACCCTCCTTCTCCCCTTCTCCTTCCTTTCCCCCTTCATCCCCATCTCCTCTACTGAGCGTCCTTCACAATAACGTTCCTGAAGAGCTTAACCAGGCGCCCCTGAGATTTCTCCCACGGCTTCATAAAACTGCCATAACGCTTAGCAGTAGGTGGGCTCCCCCATCGGAAGTGACTCATCCGATAGGTCCCGTCTTTCCTTTCCTGCGGGTTCAACAGGGTGTCTGGTTTAGGGGTGAACCTCACCCCCTGCAATCCCTGGGTTTGGTGACTTTCCACGTCCAGGTCGTCCCTCGCTTCATCCTCCATGTTGCTCAGCTGCCTGCGTGCCTGTGGGGGGAAAGCGCCCTCAGAAGAGTCTCCGCCCTCCAGGGAGGAGGTGAAGACTTTGACAGGCCGGCGTTTGCGGCCGGTGGGTTTGCCCCAGCGGAAGTGCTCCATTGAGTAGGAGCGCGGCTCGTCGCTTCGGGCCCTCAGAGTGGGCTCCGGGATCCTCTCCCCGGAGGCCAGGGTGGACAGCAGGATGCCCAGTAAGAAGTCGTGTTCTTGGGAGTCCAGGGACAAGGACCCGAGCTCTGGGAACTCAGCCTGGAACACGGATGTGCACAGGTGAATGCAGTCCTGTGTGGAAGGAGACAGAGACAAGAGATGTTAATGAACACTCATTCTTTTGTGCATGAAAATAATGGAAATCCTAATGATGAGAAAGATGAAGTTTGCAGAACAAAGACGGTGACAATGAAGATGATGGTGCTAACAGTCAGACCTACCAGTAACCTCTCCTTGGAGCTCAGATCATTACAGATGGAGCTGTCCCAACACATCGCCCCAAACCCAGGGGTGCACACATAGGCCATCACCACCGCTAACAGCCAGGATACACACACCATCTTCAGCCTGGTACAGTGGGGGAACACACAGACAATCATGACTATCAGCCAACCTTGCAGTGACACACAAAGCCCTGGTTGCCACGACAGTAAGGAAATATACCTTTGCTGACTATTCTTTTTAGGGGTTTAGGGTTTTCTCTCAGCCAGCTCCAGTCTGGATGTGGCCTAGTGGCATATTTTACCATAGTGCAAAAAATTTGTCTTTAATCACATGCAGATTAGTGAAGGAATGGCCTGTCACAGCCGTGTGAAGAAATGCACGTCTGTTGATCATCACGATTGCATAACACTCTCACCATTTCCTTATATAACTTGATATGTTTAAACAGCTGGTATCTTTGCGAGTTAATTAGTGGATTTGTCACTGCATGCCATGGTTGAACAATGACTGTAAACCCAGGTACAAAAAAATCAACATTCCCCTTCAAGATATCATTGCAAACATCTGTGGGAGTAACAGGTGTTCCCATTCATCATCACCCCCATCTATACAGAATTAAAGTGATAGATGATATTGAAGGCAAGGGAAAAGGTGAGCATGTTTCAGTGGACCCCAAGCTGCTGGAGGCCCCCAAAAGTCTGGATTAATGCAACTTTTTTAGTACTGATGATACACTTTGCCAAGGGGTGCAGGATTTCCATGCAGAGCCCCTGCTGGAAAAAGATGATCAGGAAACAAAAAGCACTGAATGCAAAAGTCCCTTTAAAGCTGCTCAAGGACAAACAACAACAATGACGATGGTGGAATTTATTAATTCATTAAATCAGTGAAAAGGCTTTGAATTTCCTCGTCTATACTGCCCTTTTGAACTTTCATAGATGGATGTACAGACAATTATTGAGAGGTGATGCGGAGAGCTTTGTGAGGCCGTGATGGCCAATGAGGATTTGTATTGAATGGCTGCTTCATTAGCTTTTGTGCCACTCCTGGGCCTTTCAGAGAAAGGAATCAATGCATTTTGTACAATACAATATTGAAACAAAATTGTGTACGGTACACACATGCACACACCATACATATAGTCACAACAGTGATGAAGTGACATTCATGCATCCCACGCATACTCAGAAACACTCAATGGAATACTGAGGAAGATGCGCAATTGAAGGCTTTGAATAGATGGCAGCCTTCGGTGAGTTCTTCTAATAATGACGCATCTCCACCAGGCATACGCCCCCCCCTCGCCTCTTTGTTGCCGTGTGTCAGCAAATTACCGCTTCTTCTTCTTCTCTCTCGCCTCCTCTACCTGAGGAAGATTACCTAACCCTAACTCTAACCCTCTAAATCATTCAATTAGTGACAACGTCTAGAGGGTTTTATATAAGAGGCACTGAACTATGCCAGTCACCATGCCGGAGGAACATTAGCATCCTATCTCATTCAAATTAGTTCTGAATGACTCAGTTTAGGATGTAGCACTGACCAATTTATCTTAATCAACATCCAATGTTCAATGTCCAACTGGTTATTTGATTCCATTGATTTCACTGAGAAGATCATTTGAAAAGTTTGAAGTGTCCTCAACAGAATTGATACCCAGTCAACACTTTTCATCTTGGTGTTCCACTGGTTTATACAGGATGAGCTCATTTACTTCCCTTTGAGGAGGAATTACATCTCATTGTGCTCCCTCTATTATCATAATGACTGACTCCTTGGTGGGCCATCTTCTCTGGCAGAGACGAGCCTACACTCTTCCTACAGTATGACTCACTCAGCTGAGCTCTGCTCTCCACAGATGTACTATGATAAAGAAGCCTGTGAACAGCAATTAAAATAGATTGATCCTTATCATCTGTTACTGTTATATAAAGTTATTTAAGGAGTCTGTAAGCAATTATGGTCAAATGTCACCTATTGTGAGACAGCTGGAAGCTGACATACATTTTGAAATGTAAATCTACTTGGATGATATTTTACAGAGCAAATCTAACTGCACACGTCAGAAAATGATCAGTCAGTCAATCAATAAATCAGTAAAACAAGAAGCTGCCAACAATGAGACACAATGCTGATCCATACAATAATAGCAAGAATCTACAGACAAGTTAATAACATTGCTTACCTTTTCCAAAACCTCTCTTCTTCTCTCTTGTTGTCTTCTTTGCCCCCCCTTGTCTTGTTCCACAGATCTTTTAGACTGGCGACACTCTCAGATAGTGATCCCTCTCTCTCTCTCTCTCTCTCTCTCTTTCTCCTGCCTTCTCTCTCCTCTGTGATGAGTTGCTCTGTAGGAGGGTCTGCTGTTGCTTCCTCAGTGCTGGGAGCTCTTTTTATAGACACATGAAGTACGGTGCTTGGAGTCTCAAGGCCTCAGGGTGTGATTGAGGTAAGGGGGCTCCTGTTCCATCTCGCCTGCCGGATGGGGAGGGGTGCTCTGTACATGTGTTTATGTGTCTGTATGTGTGTGTGTGCGTGCGTGTGTGCGTGTGTGTTAGTGTGTGGATGGTAGGTAAAGACCACCCCCGCACTCTTTTCTTAATCAACGGACCGGCTCACGTCACCAGACAACAGGTGAAGCATTAGCGGGTTCGCTGTTAAGTTGCTGCCTCTTCTCTCCCTTCCTCCTCCTCCTCCTCTGGTTGGGTAACAACTTATAAGCCTCCTGTGCTTTGGCTGAGTGATTGTTAAGATGTTTGATGTTTGTGGGTCTGTCTCTCAGGTGCTTTTCCTGGATGCATCTTTACAATGCCGTGTATTGAGAACAAGACAGAACTAATTTAGAGAGGCCAGTGTTGAGTGTTAATCTACCGTCAAACTGTTGTAAATCCCTCAAAGGTCAGTCCTAATCTTTCACAGCTTAACACTGGGAGCCACATCCGTGATCTGGAGAGAAGCATGCAAATCAATTTAACTGATTGGATAGTTTTCTGTGGGTTCTCATCTGGAAGGTGAGCCTGTACCCATGTATGGAAACTTCATTAGGAAGGCCTGACTCACCGGTTAGATGTCATTACTACACTTCAAATACTGCAAGAAGATACACACAGACACACACAATGTGCTCTCTAACCCATGCAAAGGTTACACCGTTGCAAAGGAAACCATTTTTCTATTCACTTTTTTTCCAATACCCATCCATCTTCCAGTTTTCTACTGATGTATAGATTTTTCAGTGGGTAGTGCAGAAAGATTGACCACACACAATAAAATGAGGATGTTTTGAGGACAAAGTAGAGAATCAAACCATTCACAGTGAGCTCCCTATAAATATGGACAGTGACACTTGGCTGATATTTTGACTCTATACTTTCATTATTCTGAATGTGAAATGACACAGACAGATTATTGTTGATTATTTGCGGTAACACTGTACAGTGGCCTTATTCCAGTGTATTAACCTGTGTAATAACTTATGGAAAGGTATTATAAGTACACAATATTACTGTGTAGGTACTTAATGAAAATCTCCCTAATACATAATGTACAACGGTGTAACACGCCATTCGAATGGCCTCATTAAAGCAGTGTTGTTACACTGTTGTAAGTGATTATGTAATTATGTATTAGGGAGAGAAGTACCTATATAGAAATATTGTGTACTTACAATACTTTTCCACAGGTTAATACACAGACTAATACACTGGAATCAGACCATTTAAAGTGCCACAGTCAAAAGCTAGGGTGGGCTCCGTTATACAGAGGTCCTTATTTACAGCATTCCATCTGTTATACATCATGACATACAGTAACTCAGTAAATCTACCGGCAGGGAGTAGTTGAAATTTTTACCTCTCTTCTGAAAATACAGACAGTGTAATCTCATGTCTCACCAGGGCCTCAGCACACTATAGTGTCCCTGCAGAAAACATAATGTGTTATTAGAGGAAACAGAAGTGTTGGAGCAAAGAGAAAGAAAATATTCAAGAAGTAAAGAGAGTAAAAATATGTGTTAGTCTGTTCATAATATGGTAATCAATAAGGTAATATAGTTAATAATCATGAAGAGAACTCTATGTTCTCAATGGATGTCTAATGTATCCCAACATTATGATTATATTCAAAAACAAGACTTCTTGATGTCCATAAACATCACTGATCTCTTGATATCTTATTTTCAGGTTCTTCTGCCAGACGTTTTGCATTTGAATGATTCCTGAAATTTCAGCTGTAATAGTGCTTGGCTCTGAATCCCTCTGACGTAACATGTAGTACACGGTTTGGATAAATGAGAACAAGTAAACAAAGGTCTGAGCTATCCGCCCACTTTCACATCATCTCACCCCTGCAAATAAGATGCAACAGCGCTTCAAAATGTGGATGTACCTGTTAATTTTTCCTATTGATATTTGTTAACTTTGCCAGAAATAGACGGGTCTCTGAGATCTGTGGTGACGTGCAGTGACACAGTGAAGAGTTTACTGTCAGTGCAACAGGGATCCAAATATACTGCAAAGAATGTATTATTATCAAATGAATGTGTCATTATCTGAAATACTCACTGTACTATTTACATTTTGTGATTTCTTACTGCTCTTTAAACAATAGGCTATTTGATGCATTTTTGTCTTTTGAAATACTGTGCCCTGTTTGCATGTATACATATGAAATGCTTAGACAGATTTAAACTTTATATTTAAAGCTCTTACTCTTTTAACTTGCAAGGTACTTAACAGTACACAATCATGGCCAATAGGTCCTAATGCATTTTTACAAATTAGGAATGGACAATAAAATGGACAATGACAATAAGATAGTAGATCTTATTGTCATTGTCCATGTTATTGTCCATTCCTAATAAGGTTTGCTAATAATTTTCCTTCTTCACTGAGGGTCTTAGGTTGGTGGTGCCAGGTAGGTGAGGCTATATAGGTTAGGTGGGTCTGTTATGTCTCTCCAACATGTCATTTTTTTGTGTCTTTGTTTTGTTTCCTTGTGTTTTATTTTGTTGCATACTGTATTAATTTAAATAATTTTGTCCTGTGAAAAATGGCTGCTGTGAGTGCGCCCACACAGAGAATTTGAAGAGAAATAATGACATGAAACAGTGTGAATGATGAAAATAATAGAAATGAGGTAAAGAAGCAGGCCTGATAGAACTGATGAGTGGAAAAAGGAACAAAAAAGAACTAAGGTAGTTCCGGTGGAAACTTTTGTTGAAAGGCTAGAAAAATGAAAAAACCTTTGAAGACTGATGTCTTCATCATGGAGTGAAAAAATGTGAAAAAGGGCCTTTGTTACAAGATCAGAAGATTAAATTTAGTTACAGTACGCTCACTCCTTATTGCTTATTACTTCTTATTGCAGAATACTATAGATTATGATATGTTTAATCCACAGTGATGGATTAAACAAGGGTTAAACCCAACAGTATAAGAGCAGACTTGTGACTGGAATGTGTACGGTCTGAATCCCCAGACAGCCTGAGAAAATCTGAAAGTGTTTGAGTAACACGCTCCTCTCTCCTAACAACCAGTGGAGAGGCATTCATGAACTTCTGAAGCCCCAGCTGCAGTGCAGCGGGTCGGTAACAGCCAACAGCAGAAGGCTGCGGTTGTTCTGGGCAGCTGCTAGGTGTGAATTTGAGTCACTGCATGAATGTGAAGCAGCAGGATCCTGGAAAAGAGCAAACACTTCCTGAATAAATAAAGGTTGAAAATAGACAGAGTTCATGCATTATCTTGGGTTAGAGTTAAGGACATCCGCCCCCCATTAATGATACAATCCAATGATAAGCACACCAGTCCAAAACATTATCTCAACTGACAACGCTTTGCAGGGTGTGAATCACTGACTATCAAAGACACCAGCATTTAACTAAGTGTTTTTATTATCATCACATCAATCTACTGTATGTTTTAGGCAGAGGGATGCGGAGTGAAAACAAAGCGCCCGAGGCTGGTGCTCATTCCTACAGGTGTAGAAGATCGATGCAGGTATTAGTTTCTGTGACACATGTGTAGAACACTAATCACTGTTGTCCTGTTAAAACAATGTAACTCCAATTTTGGTGATTTTCACATTTTCACCTCAGTTGATGGATTACATGCTCAGAGGGTTGAGAAAATTCTCCGACCTCTTGGGCTTTTACGAAACCAAAAAACAAGGCTGTTTTTCTTTGCTCCTGGAAAGTTTACATTTTGGAGATACAGGGTTTTCACCTGACAGTGATGCTATTTACATAAGCTATTTATTGCTAAGACAGGTAGATGATGGGTATTTAACTTTGATGTTGTGTTGCAGCTGGTGGTGTCCTCCAGGCACAGGACCAGTTGGTGGTGGGAGTTCACCCACTGATTTACGGCGGTATGATTTGTGGTTCGATTTCTGTTTGCGGTGAGACTCAAACGCAGGGTCTTGTGACTGCAATGCATTCTGGACTGTGTAGGCTTTGGTTGATGGAGAAATTTGCGTCTCTGCCTGTTGTTGAACGACAAACAACAAAATGGGCACAGAAATACAAGGTACATCAGCAATTTTTTGCCACAGTTTTAAAATGTTTTGGGGTGTGTTTTGCCTTTAAAGATGGAGACCACCACCTCTCTCCATTCCTGAAATCCATGTGATACTGAACAGGCATGTTGACCACAACACCCAATGGTGATGTTGATGAAAATTATTATTACTATTGTTGTTGTGCTTCCATGTGGATTCACTGGCATTATGACACTGACTGTGTTGGCTCTGTGTCCTCCTCCCCTCTCTCAGCACTTCATACAGTGGTCTCGCTCAGTGAGCTGTGATGGTGGAGCGCCTCTTTGTGGCGGGTGAAGAGAATCGCAGACTGTCAGGAGGAGACTGTCAGAGTGCAGTACTACAGAACTACAGATGAAGAGGCACAACAAATCAGTGTTCTGGACAGTGTCGTAGTTTTATTGTTTGTTTTTTGGAGGAGAACAAAGAAAAACTCTATGATTAGTAATTGGAAAAAGTACCAAATGGGTACAAAAGAGGCAAATGCATATCATTAGGGAAGAACCCTAGAAGAAGAAATATCCATTATACCTTCACTATTACTAGATCAACTTATGTTTATAGGCTAAAAAAAATTACATATTAATTAGTCTCTTGAACGATGAGTTAGGACTTCTTATTTGGGTCCTGGACTAAAAATGCCCACTGCCTTAAAGAATTTTCATTTTATTCACTATCCAATTGTTTTTTACATGTTCCTGCATTATGTTGAATATAATCTGTGCTCCACAGCTTGCACAGCAGACCAGGGTGACGGGGTTCACCAGGGAAATGTTGGGGGCCTAAATTCCTTGTAGTGGAGGCTGTCAAGAAACTGTCAAAGCTGTCAAGAAACTGCTGTCTTTTACCACACTGAGCATGGGCCAGTTTGGGCAGGCAGGCAGTAAAAGATGCAGCCTGTGTGAAGGTCAGAAATCTAAAAAAAAAGAAGAAGAAAAAACCAGTAGTGCAGGGCTCAGGTTCAGCTACCACTCCCTAAGAGGTCGGGACATTTGCACTGGAGGATATTTCATGGGACCAAGAGCGATCACAGGTTGAGCCGGAGGCGGGGAATGAACCTCCTTTCTGTAGTAAAATTGAGACTGAGACTGATGTTCATGTGTTTTCTCACTGCTAACATGCAAATGTGCTCTGTGAAATGTTTATTTTTGGGACCTGTGTATATTGCCTGTAGGAGAGCTGTTTGTGTTTTACTGAATTCCTCTGCACACTTTAGGGTGGAATATGTTTATTACTCTCTTAGGAATGATGTGATGGTTTTCAAGCACGTTCGGGGCCATTATGCTCTGTAGAGATGTGTTTTATGGCTGGGTGGTATGTGTATGTCAGGGGTAGGAACATCAAAGTCTCTCTCTCTCTCTCTCTCTCTCTCTCTCTCTCTCTCTCTCTCTCTCTCTCTCTCTCTCAGCTTAAACAATTAGGTTTTTAGAATATCTTTAGTTTGTTTTTTTACTTCCTCCAAAAACATTCTATTTTCATGTAACTTACTTACATTAGTGCAATATGACTTACTGGATGTAATATATTGTATGCATCTCTATAAGCTGTGACCCATTTACTTCTTCCCGTTCACTCTCTTCACATCACTGATCACTCCATTCTCCAATAGGCTACTGGCTCTTTCTCTCACCCCATACTCTCCATCTGATCCCCCTAGATAGATCTTTGAAGTGATTTTTGACACATCCACCACACAGCCCAAGATAACTTCCTTAAGGTTATTTTCAAGGCAGCAAATTCAATGCATCATGTGTGACTATTTTGATTATTTCATTCTAGCTGTTCCAAAGTCCAGGCTTCAGATTAAAGGTGACAACCTGCCTGAGGAGCTTAGGTTGGCACAATCACAACTGTCTTTTAAATCACTTTCTAAAGCCTGTTTTTATAACTTGCTTTGATGTGATGGTTTTTCTCCTAGTATTTTTTTTTACTATTATGTTGTTTATACCCTTTATTATTACTTTTTAAAATTGTTTTATCAATATGATGTTTGCTTTTATTAGATTGTTTGAGCATTTTCTAACGGCTGCTGTTGTAGGTTGGCTGCTGGCCACAAGAGGATGCAATTTGGCCACAAATAAAAAAAGCAGGTCCCTCTTTCTAGTGCTGAGAGTTTAAATTGTTCTTGATTCTCTCTGCAGGCTGAACCCACTCCGTCCTTCACACTTCAATCATTACATGAGTCCACCATAGATCGAAAAGCAGGATTGATGTTAACTATGTATGATTTGCCCAAATCTTTTGTTTGGAATCTGTCAATGAATGGATGAATTAAAGTGTAAAACTTTAAGGGGTCACAATAATCTGCTGCCATTACAGTGAGCATGTTTTCCTTTATTTTCACCCTTATTGTGTCTGACAATTATTCCCAGTGAAAAATCACCACACTTAGTGTTTCTGTGGTACACAATGTGACTTTATAGTGACCTTATTGTACTACTGGTATTTCTCCTATATGTATCATTAAAATATTCCTATAATACTTCCATGGGGATTTAGAATTTTACTCTGATATAATCTCCTTTGAAAATGTATTATAGGATTACTACCATATCTTGGCAAGCTATTTCAGAACGTAAGTATATATATTTATGTATAGCCTATTGTATCCTGGGATGAGCACATATGTAAATATTTTAAATATCAATAAATATATTCATTAATAATGTTTCCTGAGATATGCTAATATATCAACATACACTCTTGCATAACATATCCTGGGACAAGATACATCTAAATATATTCCATATATTTTTGTACCATGTAGCCTATTTAAATGCATGCACAACATATATGAAAGAATACATTTTTATAATATTGACGTATATTTCTTCAATGTTATAAATATACGTAAATAGCTTATACGGTTAAAAGAGACAATATTTTTATATATGTGGTTTCCATACTTGCCAATGCTTAACGTTCACTATATGTTAAAAATGTATGCAAATGCAGCGAGGCTGTAATTCATCCGCGGCCAAAAGGCAAAAGGGGACATAAATATCTGAGGGGACCTCCTTTGTTCGCCGTTTAGTCACCTCTGTGGCCCCTGAAAAACCATTAAACCAGGAGGACTTCTCCCAGGAGCCTCGCATTCCTCAGATTCCTCCGGTCTGATGTCAGAGCAGAGGGGACGGGACTCAGGAGGCATCTGGACCCGCTGAGGCATTCACGGACCCTGCGAAAGCTACGACTTCTGAGCTTTAAAGGCGTAAACACGACCTGTCGCACATTCAACTGCTTTTGATCGCAAATAACAGAAACTGGACACTGTAACAGAAGCAGTGTTTCACTGGCTGTTGTTTTAGTTTATAAATAAAGCATCACATAACTACTTTGTGCTGATGTGGCCGAATGGACAGGGAAAACACGCATCAGGTATGCAGTTGATGTTTTGATTAATTTATTAGGCAAAGTAACGGTATAATATATCACTTTTACCATCAGCTGCTGACAATGTGTCTACGCTGTAGTGCCCCTGCAGGTCATATCGCGACAACTCGGGCATCGTAGAAAATCCCCCGCTTTGTTGGCTTGTTCGTGTGAATCTCAGCTCGTAATTCCAATATGTTCGACAGCACTTGAACGCAGCATGTGCGCCTCTCTCCTCTGTCCTGGACGCCTCCATTGGACTGGGGGACCACTACTACAAACATACCAAGGGTCCCAGGGAGAGAAGAAGACCACGGCGTTGTTATCCACGGCCAAGTTGGAAATCCTCGGCGTCTGTACTTTTGTATTTTGCGTGTACGGGTCGCTCCTCTGAAAACAGGCAGAAAACTTGGGAGCTGAAAGAGGCACAGGGGTTGGGGTTGCGATTGCTTTTGCTTTTGCGACTTTTTTTATTTGTCCAGAAGGTTGATTTCATATGTATGATTCAAGCGTCTCGAGTTCCGTTTTACTGATGGGAACGTAAACTAAAAAGAAAACCCCACAACTGTTTGAGGATTATCACCGTTAAAGGATTTTGAGGCTCAGCTCCGTCGAGCGGTGAAGAGTTTCTTCAAGCGAGGAGCAGACATCGGCATGTAGCGCAGGATCAAGGGTGAGCTGTTTTGCAATAGATCTTCAATAACAGAGAGTTGTTTTGATCTTGTTTGTGCAAGGATTATTTCGAGCGATTGAAACGGTCCCAAACTAGGGGGGGGGGGGGACACTTTTAATTCTAGTCGTAGATTGCAGTCTGAGTGAAGCCAGGCTGAAATGAAGGCCATATGCCTTGGCCACGTAGGGCAGGGGATCCCAAACATTTTCATGTAAAGCCCCCCCTCCATCACATAGACACATCAAGCCACACAGCCCCCATTTGATGAGGTTTTGTCTGAAATGATTATTTATTGTCGGGTATGATTTTATAGAGAACTAATTATAGGTGGGGTAACAGTGGAGAGAGTTAAACCTCTGATCACAACAGTCATCCCTATAAATTTCTAAATAGTCAATGAAGTAATAGTGAAATCAAACTTCCTAATTTGGCTGGGGTTCCCCCTGGAACATGTCAAAGACCCCTTGGGATCCCCAGACTCCAGTTAGGGCAGCTTTCCACCAGCAAAACAAGGATGAGCCAGGGGTCTTGAGTCTACCTGAAGTCCCATATAGACCAGACTCAGCTATTAGGCCTGTATACGACCTGTTATATACACCGAGAACGACTTGTTAAGTATGTTGTTGCACTAGTGGAATGTGTGTGCACTGTTAGTTATGATTTCAGTGGACTATGATAATCAGTCATCCAGGTGGAAAAGGAGACTGAGAGAGAGTTACACATGCATTTAATACTGAAAACACACAGTTATGAATTCCCCTCTGAAAACAAGGCAGAGCAGTGCACACAGTTGTGTTTATATATATGTGTGTGTGTGTGTGTGTGTGTGTGTGTGCTCCCTGTGTGTGCCCTCTCTGTCTAACACTTCCCCTGGTGATGACATTAGCACATTGCTGCTGAACTGTTTGGCCTACTCACACCCTGCGTGCATGTGTGTGCGTGCGTGCGTGTGTGTGTGCGTGCATGAGTGTGTTTGTGTAAAAGATCTGTTTGGGCACGCACCTTGGATTACCACCATTACTGTAAAAGGGGAGAGTACGGTAAGGGCAAATATAGCATAGCTGCTGGAGGCGTAGGCCGCATACACACACACACACACACACACACACACACACACACACATCTGGCTGTCTTTATAAGCTCAAAGGCATGCTGTGTAAATTATATGGTGCCAGAGCAAGTGGCTTGGGAGTATACAGCAGCTTTAAAACACTGGTGGAGAAGTTAAAGGACAAAAAGTAAGAGTAGGCTACTTAGAAAATGGCAGCAGCCTTGCAGCTTTGCAGCCTTGCTGCTTGCTCTCCATCACCTCATGGCCAGGCCTGCATGTGTGTGAGTGGAGACAGAGTGGTAAAAGTCCAATATCTGCTTCTGATTACTTCCATACAGCCAGTGCCAATGTTTCTGGCCCTCTGTATCCTACGTTCAGAGGAATTCAAGCCATATTTGAAAACAAAATGAATGTTTGTCGGTGCTGCTGTAACGTTAAGTCACAAAGGGATGTCTTATTGTACATTTAAGTTAAGCATGTTAAGGGTAAAACATGTATTTACTGCATAACATGAGCCAAACTTTATGGAGGATCTAGATAAGGAAAAGTGTCTATTGTTTGTGTAGTGAGTGTTCATTTGATTCTGATGGCCATTTGATTACAACTGTACAAGGACAAGTGTGGATCTGCTATGTGGGGCAAACATTCCTGTAATTCTGCTCAACCACTCAAGCGCTGTAGGACAGGAGGAGGAGAAAACTAGGAGGCAGTGATTATTGTTACTGCTGCAGCTGTTTGACTGAAGTTTCATTTATTTCGACAAATATAAAATGCAAAGCACCAAAGTTCAATGCATGTAAATGTTTGTCAGGGATCACACAAAAAGGCTGAGAAATTTATAGAATTCCTTAAAAGTTAACTTCTGGTTCCCAGTGATGTATAGTGGTAAATAGAAAATGGGTAAACTGTGGCCTCTCGTCTGTGATCATCATTAGTAGGTCTGGCTAATTCAATATGATCATTTACCGTCTTTCAATAGAATTGTATTGCGATTAAATAATGATATCAAGTTATCGTGATACACAATTCTCTCATCTAAATTAATGAGTAAAAGCAACATCTAATGAAAATCTCTCACAAGAAACAAATTAGGGAATATTATTTGAAAATGTGAGAGATTTACCATATTTTGTATTACCATGCAGTTCAGTGCTATGGACATCAATTCGATTATTTAATATGTGATTTTGCAGATATCATTATGTATCGATGTTGGAATCATTTCTTATGATTATCATAATAATTTTGTCCACGTTGCCCAGCCGTAATCAGAAGGCAAACAACTACCAATATGAACAAAAATAAACTAGACTTTCAGGAAAACATACATTTTTTAAAGGTCTGATAGCACTTACTATGATGTGTACTATGAATTCAGGTCATAAAGATGTATGCCAGCCTTAAAAAGCAGGTAAACTCTATTCTGCTAATAAAAAGATGGGTAAGCTGAGTTTAGGGGGGTTTACTCTACATCCCTGACTGTAAGCAGTAACTGTGATCTAGTGTGTGTAGTGTGTGTGCAGCCTTGCAGAGATGTATGTGAGAGGATCTCTGCGTTGTGTAAGTGCTGTGCTCTGCGGCGGCCCAGCAGACAACAACAGAGGGGAGAACATGCCTCAACCTGCCCAACTCTCCCACACTCCACCTCAGGCACCCACCAGGTGCTACGGGCAAGCTGTCAATCGCTGCTTGTCCCGCCCCCATGGCAGGTCAGCCCCCCCTACCCCTCCTTCTGCTCACCCCAAACATCACAGACATGTCTTTCTGACATGCCCCATAACATGCTCATATATGGGCCTACACACATGCACACACACTCACACATTTTTTGTGAGAAAGAGTGTATTTGCATGAGTGTGTATGCATTTTTAAAATCTGTTTTGTTTTTCCTCAAAGAACGTCAAGTAGAGCACACATGAGCTGGAAATCTGTTTGTTTTCTGCTCAACGCTGTGTTTCAAGTGTGTGAATTTTCCCTACGCTGGGTGTGTGCTCCTCACAGAAACGTTATGTTGCGTGTTAGGGACTGCCGGATGTAAACAGTAGCAAAACCAATGTGTTGCTCCTTTGATTGGTCTATAAACCCAATGCTATTGAAGCTCCTGCGTTAGTGCCTGAGGGCTCAGCACTGAGAAAGCAGTCAGCGGCTTTTGGTGGTTGGGAGTAAGTGTGTGTGTGTGTGTATAGTTGTATCTGTGTGTATAGCTGTGTGTGTGTGTGTTTGTGTGTGTGATGTGGTTCCCGGAGGGGAGGGGGCATGGAAAATGTGAACAGCACAGCGGTTTGGCTGCAGCAGACATGGTGGCCGTGGGGCCGACGGTCCCATGCTTCTGTTGTCGAGGTGGAGAGCCGCCGCTATCAGCCTCGCCGTCCATGTTTCCTCACTCCTTCCCCTCCATCCTCCCCCTCCATCCTCCCCCTCATCCCCCCTCTCTCTCCCCCTTTCCCCTGGCCAACTGTACCAACATGATAAGAGCCTGAGAAAGACCGATGTCACATCCCTCCTCCCTTTCTCGTCCCATTCTCTCTTATCTAAGTCTTTATTTTCTCAATCTG
The DNA here is from genome assembly GCF_046629955.1 of Centroberyx affinis. Classification (NCBI taxonomy): domain Eukaryota; kingdom Metazoa; phylum Chordata; class Actinopteri; order Beryciformes; family Berycidae; genus Centroberyx; species Centroberyx affinis. The sequence continues at coordinate 197,326 of NW_027281773.1, forward strand.
TTGCTGGGAAAATGGGGGTTCACCTGCCCCCCTGATGCATGTGCATGACACACATACACACACACACACACACACACAGGCACACAAGCTTTGCTATCTCTCCCCCTATTCCTCTCAATAATACCCTCCTCTCTCTCCCTCCATGACATCAATCTCCTGTTTCCTCTGCCACAGGATGAGTCGGCAGCGCTGCGTCACTCCTGGTTTGGAAAACCAGTCTCTGGCCAGTGTCACTGTATCCCTCTTTGATCCTCCTCCTCCTCTCCATGTTCAAGTGACAGTGTGTTTAGATGGCTATGCCAGGCTGAAGCACTGGCCATTCTCTATCTGTAACTGTCACCCGCAGCACAGCGCTATACACTCTTTGAACACACGCTTCTAGTTGCTCTTTCCTCTTACGCTTTATGGTATTTGGTGACAGGCAAAGTTCACACATGTACTGTTGGGCATTTACTATGAATAATGCAGTGGTGGAAGATTATGTAATTGCCCATTTTTTGCAGTACAAGTGGAATTTATCCCTTCTTTGCACATCCTTCTATGTGTATTCTGCTTAACAAATATATTCTGTATTGGTAATAGTAAGCAAAAATCAAATGCATAGTGTCTTTGTAGCCTAATACGTGATTTTGTCATATGACAGAGAGTGTACTCCAAGCAGGCCAAAGCAAACGCTAATGATTATTTGCAGATCATGTTTGAACTCGATGTTACTCAGTATCCAGTCAGACAGTAAAAAGTGGATAGATATTGCTTGGGATAGTATTACCAATGCACATAACATCTGAATACTGACCCAGTGCAGGGACAGGACAGGGTAGCATTGATAGTGTCACCTGGTTGGAATCAGAATCGGTAGTTTCAGAAGTGGAATACTGAGTATACAGAGTCTTTTTTTTGAGTCCTAAATGCCTGCTACCTTCAACCTGATATACTGATATATAGTGATGCAGTGGCAATGATGTACAGAGGCAGAAACATGCTTCAGCTCATCAGCTGCCATATTAACATCCAATGTAAACTGAAATGTTGGAGGTGGCTCTACTCTCACTTTGACATACAATTTTTCAGTTTCTCAATGTTGTTTATCTTCAGTGTGCAGTTCTCATGACCCCCTCTTCCCCAATGTAACCCCTGAATCTGAGCAAAGGTGTGTGTATGAGTATGTGTGTGCGAGAGTGTGTGTGACTATATAAAAGTATGTAGTGTTACAGACAAGGCTCCTTCGCTGTCTGAACGTCACCTCTGTGTGAACGCTCTGCTCTGTGTGTTTGTCACTGTCTCTGTGTTCTCATACACCAGAGAGAATGTGTGTGTGTGTGTGTGTCTTTGTCTCAGGGAGCGAGCTAGAGAGAGAGAAAGAAAGAAGAGCAATGGAAAGTGAAAAAGCAGATGCGCTTGTTAGAGAGACACTGTCTGGCCGCCTGGCTCCACCATCTGTTTGCAGCTGCTTGTGTTTGTGTGTGAGAGAGTGTGTGTGTGTGTACGCGCAAGCATATGTGTGTGTATTGTGGAGTGTGTATTTATGTTTGTTGCTTCGAGGTGAGGAAAGGTAAAAGCAAAGTCTATTGTCCTTTTTTGAAGAATGTGACACCGGTAATATTCTGTGGCCTTGGATGTGTCTTTGAAAAGAACACACACGCATTGTCTGAAAGTAGACACGCACACACACACACAAACACGCACACACACGTACACACATATACACAATCCTCTGAGTCAGACAGAAACACACATGGCCAAAGTGTCAGATAACAAAGAGGGTCCTGATGGTGTGTCCCGCTGTCCCTTAGGCAGTCTGGAAGAACAATGCTGTGTGTGTGTGTGTGTGTGTGTGTTTGTGTGTGTGTGTGTGTGCCAGCATGAGCTAGCCTGTGTTTATTCTAGGCTACACTGCTTTTTCTTGTTTTGCTCCAATAATAAAAGACTAAGAGTTGGTGTCTTACTGGCCAGTGTGTTAGTCAGGTTAGTGGTGTGGCTCTGCACACCAGGCTGATAAAGCCTGATCCTGGGTCAGCTCCCAGGATCACTTCTCTGTGTTCCCACTCGGTCTGAGAAGACTAACTCTGATCTGGGCGATCAGTGTTGCTACTTTGACAGGCTTTGGCCGCCGGTCTGGAGGAATGTCTCAACCCCAGGGCCCTGTTTCCCCAAAACATCTTACTGCTCAGCTCGTCTTAGCTCCATGGTAAGCCAGTGGGGCAAAAGAGGATCAAAGTCCTAAGAAGCTTTGGGGAAACATCAGACCGAGCCGGGCTGCGTTGGAGCAGACGTGTTGTAATAGTATTTTCAAATGAGTCTTTGGTGTTTGTTTTAACCTGCTTGAGTACCAGATGGTTGGGTTTGCCGCACAGGACAAGACAATGAGTGACTTACGCTTTGACAAAACTTTGACAGATTTGAAAGTCTGCTGATCTTACAGTATCTGAATGGTCCTGAAGTGCCAAACCCCAAAGTGCAAAGAACTGTTTGGAAATATTATTTGACCCCGTTCTGAGGGCCAAGTCCCTCTACCTAGCCAGTAGGGCTGCACAATTAATAAAAAAAAATTGAAAATTGTAATTGAATGAACTACTTCAATTACCAAAGCGCAAGAGGCTGCAATTATTTTATCAGAGTAATGGCTTCTCAAAATGGATTCCTAAACATGGTATTCTGGCGCTGAGCCAAATTTCTGGCCTAAAATAGTTAGATTGCATACTGTTGAAAAAGTTTCATTGTATTCTAACAGAACAAATCTTAAGCAACAACGTTTTTGATTAAAAATGTTTCTTGTCTGCTGAAAAATCTAAAATATTGAAAGATCTGTGTCTGTATACTGTAATCATATCTCAAAGGCAATATTCAGCAAAATAATCACAATATGATTATTTGTCTTGGCTGCAAATACTATTTGATCCAGGCCTGGTCGGGAATGTAAAAAGGGGACACTGGAGGAAGAGCAGCAATGGGCTGTAAAGCACTTAACCCGTTTGTTTTGCTACAGCGCTCATGTGTAACAAGAGAGGAGGAGGAGGGAGGAGGAGGAGGGGGGGGGGGGGGGGCTGCTGCAGACAGAGACAAGCAGCAGAGATCAGATTGATTGAGTTACACACGCTACACTTGCGTCCTCAGCTCTCGGCGGCCTGCGTCTAATGGTTTTAGCAGTAGGCGACAAAGTGCTGTTTTGTTCCCGCTATTGTGTGGATGTGAATGGAGCAAAGCGACAGACTGGCTGCCCCGAGAGAGGGAGAGAGAGAGAGAGAGAGAGAGAGAGAGGGAGACAGAGAGAGAGACAGAGAGAGAGAGAGAGAGAGAGAGAGAGAGAACACCCACTGCACCCAGATCAGCAGCTCTGCTCCTGTGTTGGCGTATTGGGACGCCGTTGTGTTTACAACTTTTTGTCAATAATGTGTTAGTATCCAGTGCGCCAACGCCAAATACCAGTGTGTGTGTTGGCTGTTTGATGAATGCCAAACATTTTAGGTGTTCGTTCATGATTTTGATAACCAGTCATCTCATAAATCCTGCAGTTGTAGTGTTGTCTGTCCCTGGTTGTGTAACACTACCTCGCTGCAGTGTTTGTCACAGCATGTTTTGGTTGGTTGATTCTCAGGTGGCCCCCTGTGTGCTGCTGAATCCACACCTGAGTGGGGAGAGAGAGGGGCGGCGGGCTGCAAAAACATCACACCCTGAGGGGGGAAACTTGTGTCAACATTGTCTTCTGGCTTTTCCTACGTCTCTCTTTTGTCAGCTGTTCACTTGTCGCCTCAGCTGGAGGTTGAAAAAAACCCTGCCTGGCCTGCTAGGCTGACAAGCTGCTCAGCTTCTACGATGACAGACGTCTCATTGTGTCAAAGGCGGCAAACCGCAACATCGAATCACAAATTACAACTTGAATAATAAATGAATAACTTTGTTTGAATATGTCATGTTGACGTTTCATGACGCACAAACACAAAGATCTTGATAAAAAAGACTTAACCTGACGCCAGGCTGACACAACTCACAACACTGTTTGCCTCTGTCTACCAGCAGGTCACATATGGGAGTGCACACTTAGTAATGCAGTAAAAAACTACATAGGCCTATAAGGTCAATGTAATCTCATCTACTTTTCTATTGGTGGTCACCTTTAATGGATTGACTTTGTGGCTCCATCACACCAAACGTCCTCCATCTTGATTGATTTACGGTCTCATTTTTTCGCATCATTACAGAATCCATCTGCAAGCAACGCTAAACAAAATGATACACTTGTGGTATTGTGGTTTAAGCGTACACACACACACACACACAGTTGAGTAAGGAACATAAAGGCTTCTCTCTCTTATTTGTTTCCACCAGCTTGCCCCTCGCCACATTGAGCGACCAGCAGCTGTCCACCAGTATACTGGAGCTCAGCCAGGAGAGGGAGGGAGGGATGGGATGGATGGATGGTGTCGAGGGGGGGGGGGAGAGAGTAGGGGAAAACGAGAAAAGATGGGAACGCTTTCACATTCATTTCAGCCCCCGCCACATTGAAAACAAAAAAACAACTTTACTTTCCCTCAGTTTTCCCTCTCTCCTCGCCGCGCCACAAAATTACAACGTGCAAATTCATAAACGTATACGCTGTTTTTGCACGCTGGAAATAAACACGACGGTTCAGGGAAAATGTTGCGGCAGCGTCGCAGCAGCGCTCGCCGTTGCAGCCGGTGCAGAGGAGTGGGTTCGGTCCCAACCTATTGTCTGTCTGTCTGGTTTTACTCAACCACACACTCCCAACCATGCCACTGATTGCTAGTTTAGAATTGCACTAACTGCTGTCTGGTCCTTTGGCTAACCCCTGAAGAGCTTGGTGGGCGTGTTGTGTTTGTGTGTGTGTGTGTTGTGTGTCTGTGGTGTGCTGTGTTCATGCATGTCTATGTTTGTACGGCACACAGTGAAAGTATGCGTCTTTATTTGGGTCTTTGTGTGTGTGTTTGTCTGTGTCTGTGTACTTGTTGACAGTGATTTAGCGGGACTGTGTGCGTGAGAACGTTTTCTGGGGTGTTTTATTTTTTTTTTGCCTGTGATGTCACTTCCCCTAAGCCCAGGCCAGTAGGCGGGGCCAGAGAGACCGCAAGTTCAGGTCAGGTGACGGCTTCGAAGGTCAAAGTGGCCAAAGTCCACCAATCGCGAAACAAAGCTGATTTACTCACCCCATTGTAGTCTAATTATTCACTCGGCTGTGGCTTACTCGCTGTCTGTGTGTGTGTGTGTGTGTGTGTATGACTGTACGCCCAATAAAAAACACATGAATAAGATGATGCCACATTACAGAGTGCTTTCTCAGAAGGGATTCAGGAGGGAGGAATGCGTTCCAGGCCCCATTAGGGGGAACGGCTGTTACAAAGGCGAGTCTTAGTCAGGCCGAAGGTGCCGGCAGCCTTTTGGAGAGCGCCATGCGAATCATACTAAACATTGCGGTTGTAAGTCAGCGCTTTGCTGCTTCTCGCCCCCCCTTTCATTCAAGAGTCCCCCCCCACCCCCCCCACCCCCCTCCTCTCTCTCCTTTCTCTCTCGCTCACTCAGCTTACACACACACACACACACACACACCCTCCCCTCCTTGTGGTGCATACTTGTGTCAGGTGTGCTCTGTTTTTCCAGTCAGGGTAGAGAGGAATCTGGGCCGGGGTCCAAGCTGACTATCAACAGCACACTGCCAGAACTCAGGACAAGAAGCAACACATCCACCCCACCTCTCCTCCTCCTCCTCCTCCTCCCTCTCTACTCCTTCTCCTCCCCCTTTCTTACCCCCGCTCTCTCCTGATCACTGGAGCATTGTCGCACCGTTTTTCTGTGTCTTTCTCTCCCTGCTCTCCCATGCATCCCTTTTTCTTCACGTGTGATGTTTCTTTCAAATCTTTATTCCCTCCACTTCCTATTTATTCCTCATGCACTTTCCCTTGCTCTCCATTTTCCTCTCTCGAACCCCCCCCCCCCCCCCCCCCCCCCTTTTTGTCCCGGGTTGCCAGTCGAGGGTTGCCAGTTCTGTCAGTGGCTTGTGTTTTGGTATGGAAGAGAGGTTGTTCTTCCCTTGCCGAGGAGGCGTGGAGCCTTTTGATTGAATCTGTGGCCTGGTTCCTGTCTAACAAGGCTACAAGAGGCCACCTCCCTAAAACTGACACCACTTTTAGCTATTTTGATTCCATTCCCATTCACAACATCAGCATTACGCTAGAAAAGAAATCCCCGAGTGACTGGTGGCTAAATCACTCAGGTTAAAGCTAATATTTTTCCAAAGCCTGAGGCTGGCCTCTCTTTGGTGTGGATATGTACTGTAGGTGTGCATATGGCGTATATATGTGTGTGTGTGTGTGTGTGTGTGTGTGTGGTGATCTCCTTCAAAGCCCTTTTACTCATCAGAGACATGAAAGCCAAGAACTGATGACTAACCCAGGGATGTGTTCAAAGGGCTCCCCGAAGACCTGTCTCAACCTTCAAACCACAGAGAGAGAGAGAGAGAGAGAGAGAGAGAGAGAGAGAGAGAGTGTGTGTGTGTGTGTGTGTGTGTGTGTGTGTGTGTGTTTGTTTACATTTGCCTGTCTTTTTTAAAGTGTTGTACTGTATGTTGTGGAGTTGCAGCGATTAACAGTTATATTTACAGTATTTTGTTTACAATCTTTATTCAAATTGCCAGTTTTTTGCAGGCCGTCCGGAGTGTCCATGTGTTTTTGTGTATGTGTGTGTGTGTAAGCACGCGCTGCCCTCCGTGTGTGATCTTACACACTGCTACACTGTACAATGTCTGGCACTGTGCTCCTCTCGGGCAGAGAGAGAGAGAGGGAGAGGGGAGATAAAAAGGAAAGGGAAGGCCTCCCACACAGGCAGATATGAGACTTAGAAGCTCCATTAGTTCCTCAAAGCCAGCTGCCGGGTTCAGATGGATGTCTGCGCTCTGCCGTTTGATGTCCATTCATCCGCGGCCTCACATCTCTGCCTCTGTCTCCCGGCTCCCCCGACGCCGGGCCGCACGGGGCTGGAAGGAGCACAGCTGCCATAACTATAGGATAAAGCTGTCTGTCTGCTACCAGCGCACCAGCACCACTGCTGCTGCCGCTGCTGTCGCTGGTGATTCTGCTTGCCTTGTCTGTTTTTTTTTTTGGGTTGTGCTTGTTTGTGGGAGTTGGGAAGAATGATTATATGGGGAAAGGCGTGGGAGGGTTTGATATGGGGAGTGTTTACTGATTTGAGCACCGTGCTGCTGCTCCTTCCGCTGTATTCCGCTGCATTGTCGTCTCCTAAAACAGATCGTTTGAAAGAAGAGGGGAGTAATGACAACTCTTTATCCAGAAGACTGGCTTTAGATGTTTTCAGCAGAGAATTGAGAGTTCCATGTTTTGCAGCTAATCTTCCTCTTTTGCATCTCTCCCTACAGCACCCGCTCATCCTCCTCTTCCTCGTCGTCGTCGTCCTCCTCCCCCTTCTCCGGACATCTTTGGGAATGGGCCAGCGCCTGCCCAGGGTGCATTTCTCCACCCGGTGGTGTGGCTGGCGTCGTGCGAGAGTGAGGAGGGCAGCGGCCAGGTCGTAGAGCCCGCCCCTCCCTCCCTCTCTCTCCCTCGCTCGCTCCCAAGTGACTTTTGACCTTTGACTCAGCCGCGACCCCCACTGTGACCTCCTGCGAGCCATGCCCTTCCGACTGAAGCTGCGGCGCACGCGCCGCTACAACGTCCTCAGCAAGAACTACTTTGTGACGCGGATTCGCCTGCTGGACAACAATGTGATTGAATGCACTCTGTCGGTGGAGAGTACGGGACAGGAATGTCTGGAGGCAGTGGCCCAGAGGCTGGAGCTACGGGAGGTGAGGAGAATTCATTCATTATGTGACACAACTACATGCTATTGGGTTAGACCGATATATTGGTCTGCAGGTTTAATGGTCGGATATTGGGCTTTTTTAAAATATCGGCCAGTCAATGTCATCCACTGCTGAAATGTTGGCGGTTCCTCCTTGACCAAAAAAAACAGTCTATATCCTATCTAAAAACATTTTTTGGCATGTTGTATTTTTTTCATTTAATTGTTCATGAATGTTTTCTTTATTTAATTCTTTATTTAAATGCAGTAAGGTATCCCAGAGTTTCCCTTGAATAGGTGTCATTGGTCACCCTGCATTAAAGAGCTGCTAACCCTAAAATAATTTAATTTGTTTTGGTTTCAGTGGAAAATATTCCCTGTGCTAAATGTCTAAATGTTGGCTTTTCCACCTTGCCAAGAATACAATTCTGGGGGAAACACTGAATCCTTGTAATTTTAGGGGTATAAAAATGGTCCTTCAAAAGCCCGTATCAGTAGAACCATAGCGCATACACATACAAAAATATTCACATTCATAGAAGTTTGGATGCGCTGTCAGACTGTGTGTGTGTGTGTGTGTGTGTGTGTGTGTGTGTGTGTGCCACGCGTCTCTCCCCAGACCCTGTGTGTGTCTCCCTGCCCTCGGCTGTCTCTCTCCTGCCGGGTCCTTGTCTGTCTCTAACGAAGCGTGGCGTACCTCTGTCCTCTTTTCACTGCAGAAGAAAGAGATACTGCTCATCCCCCTGTCCCACTGTCACCCCTCCTCTCCATTCCCTCTCTCTTCCTCTTCTGTTTATGTCTCTCCCGAGTTTATCTCTTATTGAATCTCTTGTTTCAGTTCTCTCTCCTCTCTTTCTCTTTTTTTTGACTGTATCATTTCCATTTTTTTCTCCATACGTTTCACTTTATTTTCCTCATCCTCTTCATTCTGTACTTCTTCTTCTCTCCTTGCTGTTCTCATTAGTTTGCTAACTTCCCAGTAAAAACACAGACTACATGTAGCTTTCCGTGGGGTTTTACTGTTTGTGACCACTCACATGTGTGGAGTTGTTTGTGTGTGAAAGGGCAGTTAGTTAGTGCACAGATCAAAGGAGGAATGTGTGTGTGTGTACGGCGGAGGACAGTGTGATTGAGTTTTACGAATACTTGTGTTCGACTGCTTGTCTGCTAACAGAGTGAGAGAGAGAGAGGGAGAGAGAGAGAGAGAGAGAGAGAGAGAGAGGCGGTGGAGTGTGCGTACTCACATAGTGTTGTGGTATTTGCCAGGTGTCAGTGATGTTATAAATAAGGGAGTGTGACGCCCCCGCTTCAGCCTCTGTCTGCCCCCTGCATGCACGCTATCTCAGGATTGTGTGTGTGTGTGTGTGTGTGTGTGTGACCATATGCATCTGTGTGTTTTCATTTTTATTGTTGCACCTCAGGCCCTGTATGTGTGTCTGTGTGTGTTTGCATGAGAGACAAAGGTGGAGATGCTGAGGGAGAGACACACGTGTGCCTACACCCACACACACACACACACACACACACACACACACACACACACACACACACACACACACACAGTGTATGGGCGTGTTAATGTCCTTGCACCTGGACTGCTTTATGACTTTCATTACAGTAGAGTCAAATCATGTGGTCAAAACAGGTGTGCTTACCTTCTTTGAGACACCAGTGACACACATACACACACACACACACACACACACACACACAAAGAATGTGAATTCTTGTGACCTACATTATTTAATCCGCTTTAGTTTCAACTTTGTCATCACATTCATATCACGTCTAACAATAAGTGTGTGGTCAAAAGTCAAAATGTTCTACCAAAGTGACTCTCACCAAGATTGTAATCGATGGAGCTAGAGTTACGCTGCTGACGTCAAAGGTTTGATCAGATTTGAAGGAGAAATATTTGCTCGCTGTGTTTTGTCTGCTTATTAATCTCTCCTCCGTTCTCCTCCCTCATTCCCCATCCGTCTCTCTCTTTTCTCCTCACCCCGTCTCTCTCTCTCTCCCTCTAACTCGTCCGACCCTTTGTCTCCTCTGTCTGCCCACCGTCTCCTCCATCTTTCTCCTCTCTCTCTCCCACTCATTCTTTCCACCTCTTCATCTCTCACTCCACCCCCCCCCCCCTTGTCTTTCCTCCCTCCATCCTCCCACCTCCACGTTCTTCTTCCCTTGTCCTACCTTCTTTTCCTCCATCCCTTCACTTCTCATTTTATCACCCCCCTCCCTCCATCTCTCCCCCCGGCTGCAGACCCATTACTTTGGGCTGTGGTTCCAGGGAAAGACCCAGACCCCGGCCCAGCGCTGGGTGGAGCTGGAGAAACCCCTCAAGAAGCAGCTGGACAAGTTTGGCAACGAGCCGCTGCTCTTCTTCGGAGTCATGTTCTACGTTCCCAATGTTTCCCGGCTTGAGCAAGAAGCCACCAGGTAAAAAAAACACTAAACCACAGTCTGCACCCCAAACCCTACACCTTAGGGTGTGCTCACACTATTCCTTTTTTGTAGGAAAAGCCCTTCCTCAACAGCATTTTGCACTGATAATTTGATAAGTTGAAAGCGTTGTTAACATCCTGTGTTAAAATGTATGTTTTTGTGATGAGTAGTTTTTGAGGAAAAACAACCTGATATCATGACAGAACTAGATTATTTGTCATAGTATATGTCATGTAATTATACTGGCTCTGCCTGAAGCCGTATTGCAGCAAGAGAATGCATCAGACTATTGAGTGATTCATCTTTCAAAACATATGTGATCTTTGAATACAGCAGGTCACACACTAGTGGATTTACATCATCGGCAGCCATTTTCTCCCCATATCAAGGTGTGTGTGTGTGTGTGTGTGAGCGTGAGAGAGAGAGAGAGATTGAGTGAGCGTGTTAGCTAGCTGTGAAAAGGGCATCCAGGGGTCAGTGTGTAGACAGGACAGCGGTGTCTGCCATCTCAGATTCCCTCTCTCACACACACACACACACACACACACACACACACACACACACACACACATGCAGTGTGCTCCCGCCATGGGTCTGCTAGCACTGAGCTGGTGAATTTGTGGCTGCTGCTTGACTGGATGTGGGAAAGGTCGATTGCAGGTCACAGCTTGACGTTTGACGCTGGAGCCAGTGGTTTAGGTGTGTGTGTGTGTGTGTGTGTGTGTTTGTTAACCATTTATTCTATTAGTATTTTCTGTGTACGAGGCTGTTTCTACGACTAAACATTCTATTTCTGTGCTTACATTTGAATTGATAAAATCATCACGTATCAGTGACCAGCCAGCCTCCACTCACTGTGTGTGTGTGTGTGTGTGTGATAGAAAGAGAGTGTGTGCAGGTTTGTTACACAGAGGCTGCTCTGGTCTGCTCTGGTAGAGGGGTTGGTATTCCAGGAATCCCCTACGGGCTTTTACGGTGTGTGTGTGTGTGTGTGTGTGTGTGTGTGCGGGGTTGGAGGGGTTATGGTGGGGCCTTAGGGGCAAGTTTAGGGAACAATGGTCCCCTCTTTCTCTCTAGCCTCCTCTCTCTCTCTTTCAATCCCTGTACATAGTGTTACCCCTACTCCTTTTATCGGGCCCGGATCCTTTCATTTCTCCACATCTCTCCAGCCCCACATTTTCTCTCTCTCTCTCTCTCTCTCTCCCTCTCTCTCTCTCTCTCTCCTCTCTCTCTCTCTTTCCCTCTCTCTCTCTCTTTCTGTTAGTCAGGAATGTTGGCACAGCCGTCCAGCGTAGGAGGCGGACCACACATTCCTCCCAGCAGAAGTGCTAGGGAGGGGGGGGGGGCAATGTCTGGCTTACAAAACACACACACACACACACACACACACACACACACACACACACACACATACACACACGTACCTTGCACACACCCCTGCCCCCAAGAATCCTCTCAGAAGCCAGCTGCAGCCCTGTCAGAAGAGTTAGTCACAATACTCTACATTGTAAGAACATACACAGTCCCCGAGGCAGAGGCTGCCCCGGTCCAGTTCAATCACTTCAGTTGGATTGGAATACAGTCTTCAAAACTTTTTAATAGATCAAAACACAGGTTTATTTTTTAATTACCTACGCCTGAACAAGGCTTTTACCACATCAAAATATCTTAAAAGTAATAATCTGCAACTTTTTCATATAGCTGCTCTCTATTGCCGTTTTTTTACTATATAATAGTGATTCAGCCTACAGTCAGTTCTTGAAAGCTTTTGCATTCGCTGTTCTAAACATCTGCAAGGGCGTCCCTCTTTTCCCGGGAAAAATCCTCTGCTGCACAGGAAGTGATGCGGTGTTTACTGAAACAACAACAGAGGTTTGTTTTGAATAAATGTAAGAGGGTAGAGTGCAAAACCAAAATGAACAAAACAAGAATCAAAACAATCAAAACACACGTTTATCTCTTTAAAAGCCATTTTTTGGTGCTGCGATCCCCTTCAATCAGTTTGAGAATGGATAATGTGAAGAATGACAACCCCCTTTTAAAATGTGGATAATTTATTGATCGAAGGTTCATCTGGGTCAAAACCAGCGGAGCAGATCCTTGGTGTCATGGGGTTTTGCATAGCAACAGCCTGTGTCATCGCTTTGCCTACACACCTGGTCTGGTGAAGGGGGAAGGGGAGGATGGAGAGGAAGAATGATGGAGGCAAGGAGAAAGACAAGTGGCGACAGAGAAAGTAAAAGTTGGCAGCGAAAGTTGGCTTGTGGTTTGTACCTTGTTATTAATGTGGTTTTATCTTGCTGTGTGAGCGTGTGTGTGTTTGTACTCCTGCATATTTACCTGCCTACATACAAAAGTATGTTTATGCATATGTGTAAAGACAGAGTAAGAAAGAGAGAGAAACAAAATCAGTATAATAAAAGTACAGGATTTGACGCATATTGACACATGCAACAAGACCTCACATACAGTGCAAAGACATCAACGGCACATACATATCAGTTACTTAAAAGTAGAAAATCAGTTACTAAAAGTAAATAGTTACTTAACTTTTAACTTTTACTTACCTTAAAAAGTAATTCATTATGTTACACTTAATTAAAAGTTAAGTGTATAATGCTTGTGGTGCCCAGTGTGTTGTCGATCATTGTTTTAAAACCCAATGTACCACTATTACCACTACTACCAAAAATAAAAGTGACATTCTGATTTTAAAAACTAATAACAGATTACAAGATTTGAAACTAGTTACTAGCTGCCACAAAAAAGTAATCTGAGTACTATAATATGCCACAAAGTAATGCATTGCCCACAACACTGCATATCATATGCTGACATTCATCCAGCATTCAATACTTGTCTGTCTCCACCGAGTAAATAAGAGAGACGGAGACAGTAATGCATGTGAGTTTTATAACACGGCCCGCTCTTTGAAGTTTAGCGTTTGACTGATGTGTAACCTGATACTACATCCCTCTCGCGCCATCCATTCATCCCTCCCTCATTCCTTCCCTCCCTCCTTCCATGCAGCTGTGAAAATTACCCGGGGCAAGGGCTAACGGGTAGGAGAAGGGGGGGGGGGGGGGGTGTAAGGTGCTGGAGGGTCAACACAGTGTGTTTGGAGTGTGTTGGTGTCGGGGACACTTTGCTTTTATTGTATAGTGTGTGAGGGAAAGGGAGGAGTTTCTGTGTGTGACTGCTCTGTGTGTGTGTGTGTGTGTGTGTGTGTGTGTGTGTGTGTGTGTGTGAGTGTGTGTGTATTTATCATCCAGTCAGCCGCACAGCGCTTCACCTCTGAATTGCTGCCTGCACTAATCCCAGACTTCCTCCTATACGGTACTTACAACCAGATATCATGTATCACCTCAAAGAAAAGAGAAACATCATTCTCTGTCTCTTTCTTTCTCTCTCTTCTCCCTTCTCTCTTTCCTTTTTCTTCCTTCCTTCCTTCCTTCCTTCCATCCTTCCTTCCTTCCTTCCTTCCTTCCTTCCTTCCTGACACGCTTACCGTCTCTCTCACCTCCTCTCTCATTAAAACAAAATGGTTAATTGAACTTTACTCATTCCTCCCATCGAAAAGAGACCTTGCAGAAGATGTAAGGTGTAGTCAGTGTCACTTCTAGGGATGGGGTGATATATCGAAATTCAATATATCGCAATACAAAAATGTGACGATACGTATCATGGGGCAGAAAAATGAATCGTTTTATGCTGCTGTAGTATCACAAATGACACGGCTTGACCATCACAATTTCACAAGCTCTCCATTCAAATTATATTATTTGCACTTTGTAATAACATTTTTAAATTGTTGTTTACATTCTAGCGAGCGAATGCCATTGCTAGAAAGATCTGTGGCTCAGAAACGCATCGTATCGTGGTTGTATCGAATTGTGAACCCCATATCGCGTATTGAATCGTATCATGAGATAAGCATATCGTCCCATCCCTAGTCACTTCCATCTGCCTGATATGCTGGAGGGGAAAAGTGAGCAGGAGAGAGTGAGGAACCTGAACAGAGAGCTGTTGACCAGAACGCTGCCAGCTGGCCTCAGCAGACCCCAAGGCTACCAGCACCAACAGCCTTGAAATCCTAGCTTTGTTCAGCTAGTTATCACTCACACACACACACACACACACACACACACACACACACACACACACAGATGCACTCTGTTCTGCCCCTTGCTGATTCAACACATTTCAAAGTGAAATCCTCCAACCACCCACGCAACCCGTCTGCACCCATCTGGGGGTGAGGGGGTGGTCAGGGTCGTACCATTGGAGAGGCGGAGGGGGAGTTGAGGCATTTACACACACACACACACACACACACACATGCTCACAGGCTTGTTGTCCTGGCCATTCGGACATCTGGCAGCATGTCTTGAGCAGGGTCTGAACATGCGTGGGCATATAAAGGGCTCTTTGTGTCAGGCATGTGTGGCCGCCTGCAGTGCCAGCAGCGCACTCTGCCATGGTACAAGTCAGCAGTAACTCACAGGAACGGACTACCTCACGTCTGTGGATGTATGTTCACCTGTTATTACACCATCGTGATGTCATTCTGGCACGCACGCCAGGTGTGTCTTTATGGGCGTGTGTGTATAGGCGTACAAGTATAGCATAGTAGTCTGTGTGACGGACACACTGTAATACAAACAAAGTTGTGAAACTCAAGTGAAGAATGTGTTTGTGTCAAGTTAATGCATGTTGTCCGTACATTTGGTGGGTATCATTCTGGTTACAGGCTTCAGGCTTATTGCCCCATTTTACTATAGTTGGAACCAATACAGGCCTATTACACCATATGCGTACTAATCCCGACTCATTATAAAAATATTACATTTACACTTACAAATTGACTGTTGACAAGAACATAAACCCAGCTATATTAAGACCACGCTGTCTGCAAAATATTAACATATTTGAGGATGGGATCGTCTTCAGTTTTCAGATATTGAGGCAAGAATCTCAAGCGACCGATTTCTCTCAAAATGGACGTATAGCTTTTTGGAATGAAACCTTTTTATATGCGACATGTGGGTTTCATATACGATATGTGGGTCGGATAAATTCATGCACAAACATTTTCCAGACCCCGGCCAAAGCCCACAGCGCCATTAAAGGCCTATCTGATTTTATATTGTAGTTGGCTGAGCTTAGATTTGTATGGTTATAAGCTACGTCTATTACAGTTGTGCTACAATACATACCATGCGAGTAGCTGACCGAACTGCAGACCACGATGTTCAGTGAGACAATGTATGGGAGCGTACATTCAAAGCTCTTTCCAAAATGTCTTTTTAAAGACATTTTGTGGCCGCATTCATGCTGAGACTTCTCTTTACTACCGTTCACAGTCTCGCTTTCACTTGTTCTTAGTCATTTCAACAGTTTGCCGCCCGCCTCTCCACCGCGGGCCTCGCATATGTATAAACATCATCATGTTGTTAACGTTCAGCCTCAGAATGAGAACCAACCACTGTCAACCTCAACATTTCCCGGGACCCCAACTGGAGGATGCTGGGAGAACATCGAGAGTCAGGAAAAACAAAAGTCCACAGTCATTTGAAGGTTTTGTGTCCCGCTAGGCTCCTCCCCCCCCAGACCGCATCAAGCTCCTCCCCCCCCTTCAGTCGCGGTGGTTGGGTTTGGCTAATTAGAGGGTTGCCACGGGAACGGAATGGCGGCTCAGCCAACCGGTGTAATGACAGGGTGAGGGAGGAGGGCGGGGTCAGATTATAGGCCCGGAGTACGCACAGTGGAGCTCAAAAAAGAAAAGAACAAGAAGCGAAGGAGAGGGAGAGAGAATATGAACAAGAACATGAAAGATGGGAGAAGGTAAAGGAGGGCATGGAAGTATGAAGGGGGCAAAAAAAGTGGGAGAGAGCAGGTTTGAAAACAGAGAGAAGAAAGAAGAGTAAAGGAGAAAATCCTGGTTGAAGTGGGAATGAATTGACTCCAAACCTGGTGTGTGTGTGTGTGTGTGTGTGTGTGTGTGTGTATGTGTGTGTGTGTGACTAAGCATGTATAGCTCAGTGGTTTCCATAGAAGTTTGTGTACTCTGGCATGGGCCGACTGATGTGTGCTTCCACTCAGAAGTCTTCCTGGCCGTGTGTGTGTGTGTGTGTGTGTGTGTGTGTGTGTGTGTACGTCAGGAAAGGTGTCTCACAGCCCACATTGGAAAGACTCACTCTGTGGTCACCATGGCAACAAACAGGAAACGGTGTGTGAGTTTTATGCAGCTGAGCCTGGTCACCCCCTGACAGTTCTCTCTTTCCCTCTCTCTCTCTCTCTCTCTCTCTCTCTCTCCCTCTCTCTCTCTCTGCTCCTGTGTGGCCACACCATTCCCTCAAAAGACAAACATCCAGTTGGACCAGGGCTAAAAGTGGACAAAAGGAGCTGGAAACCTTAAGAGGCGCAGTATATTTCAGCCACTTGGTTTTGAGACTTTGACCGCAATCTGTGAAGGCTGCAGTGGGCTCAGCCTGAACAGTGTCATATCAGCTTACCCTTGGCAAAACACTGGCCAAAACCACACTGCACTTAGCCTCACATTAGCATAGCAATTATAAAGCCGTACCCAGCCCCTTCGTTTGTCCAGCTTGTGTCAGGCCTACCTTGGAATTTGCAAGATTAAACTCAGTCCATATTAGCCTCAGCCCAACATCCAGCACCATTTATTTTGCCTGCTGTTGAGCTGAGCATTTGCAGAACTGCGAAATTATATTGTTTAGCCCCTACTGGTATACATTTGGCATTCCTCTCAAGTCAAGAATGAGTCACTAGTATTTCAAATGGTGGTGATTCACTCATTCCTCACTTGGATGTTGTAACTGGGTTCTCTGGCATTGTTTTAACTGGCAATACTATTGCCAATAATGTCTTGACGCATACTTTCTGTTGCACAAACCAGAGGCAGAAGAATAGGGCTCTCTGTGGCGCCTCACTGCATGTTTGCAACGCTCCAGTTTCTGATGCACAGTACTTCTTACTTTCTTTGGAGAAATGTGTTCAACTCAAATTATCATGTTTTCCAAGTGCACTGATTTTATGTTACCACTCAAAGAAAGTGGGGCATGTTGGAAAACATAAGCCACCAAACAAATGCTGGTGTTTTTTTATGCTGTTAAGTGTGTCAATGCTCCCACCCACTTGGTCAGTTCTTTTGTAAATACCAGTTTAGCTGGTATTTAAGGCTTTGACATGCAGTTTTAAATGGAAAAGTTAGTTTTATTATAGTTTTATTGAATTTTCAACGCCAGTGTCACACTTTAGCAGGCATATACTGTTTGTGCATAAATTGGAAAAGTCTGTTCAGCAAGAAGACAAAAGTTGGCAACTCTACATAACCCTCATTGTTTACTTGTATTAAACTTTCTTTCTTTTTCTTTCTTTCTTTCTTTCTTTCTTTCTTTCTTTCTTTCTTTCTTTCTTTCTTTCTTTCTTTCTGCTTAGGTATCAGTATTACCTGCAGGTGAAGAAGGAGGTGTTGGATGGACGTCTCCACTGCACAGTAGAGCAGGGGATCAGACTAGCTGGCCTAGCAGTACAAGGTAACAGGATAACACACTCACACACACACATGCACACACACACACACACACGTGAACAAATTAACTCCCATGTGAATAAGGTACGAGAGGGAGACAGACAGCACAAGAGAGAGAGTGCAAACTCACACTTTCTCAGGTCATCTTGACTTCACTACCTAATATGGCTGCATACCACTAGGAGAGCCCAGTCCACTTGAGTTCCTATGGTATCAGAGTCCTTACACACACACACACACACACACACACACACACACACACCACCTCCTCAGTCTTGCTCTTGGGTGCTGTCTGTGTCCCCGGGGGGAATGTAAACAGACAGTTAGCTTATCGCTAGCGCCAAGGTTAGCTTTAGCAGCATCAGGAAGACCCTTATCTTTCGGGAGGCGAGGATCCTCCGCTACACCTCCCCATGTCCGACAGACAGCAGAGCAGTACTTAAGGATGCACTTACAGGCCCTATCTAAAGGCCTGAACCGACCGTATTATGGAGATGGTGTACAGGTGGCAGACAGTGGCTGTGTTGCAGCCTTTATCTGTAGATAGAGGCATTTACATTTTAGCCATTTAGCTGATGCTCTTATCCAGAGCAACTTATGTTAAAAGTGTCACTGTTTCTGTTGTCAGACGACAGTTATTCAAGGTCACTAAAATGCTAAACAGGAATTATGTTGCACAGCTGTGACGTCAAAAAGATAAAATGATGGCTAACAAGCTAACGTTTGCACTTTGTAACATCTTGTGAGTTTTTGTCTCCTTATGCAGCCAATTTTGCCAAAAATGCCAAATGCAAAAACAAAAAAAATTCAGTGCTAGAAATGCACAAAAAATGGCCAGGGAAAAAAACTTCACAATATGCGACCAGCTTTTAGCTAGTTAGCACATCAGAGTTTAGATAACGTTGTTTACACTCTTACAAAGTGAACATGCAGACCCAAAATAGCCCATATGCTAGCGTCTTGTGTTAAATTATGAATTATGTTAATGTACAGAGGCCTTCAGAGGAGGAACCGCATAGCCTATATGTGTTTTTAAATGTTTTTTGAACAGCAAATGTAATAGCCGAGGTTTAGTCAATCCATATCAGTGTGAATGTTCATCGCCTGAAACTATACAGTTTCTACTGTCTTAAAATATGAATGTACACAACACTGAAATATAGTTAAAATGCTTTCTTGAGATGGGCTTGCTTTGCTCTTTGTCTGAAAGACTCAATTATAAATCTGTGTGTGTGTGTGTGTGTGTGTGTGTGTGTGTGTGTGTGTTCTCTAGCTGACTTTGGAGACTTCACTCAGTTCATGTCTCAGGACTTCCTCAGGGAGTACGTGCTCTTCCCAGTGGTGAGTCCTCAAACCTTCACTCCTAAAATGGCTGTATATATGTGTGTGTGTGTGTGTGTGTGTGTGTGTTTATATGTAGCCTGGAGGCATGCATTCTTGTGTCACCTGTGTACCTCCTCCCTCTGCATACCTGATTGACAGGCGGACGAGAGAGAAAGAAAGACAGAGAGAGAGACACATACAGATAGAGAAAAAGAGAAAGAGAAAATGGATATAGAAAATACAGGTGTGACATTGAACAAGTAGTATTGCACTTATATAAGTTCGATGAGAATCTAATATTTACGAGGTAATACAACATAAACTAACAATATTCAGAAAATCAAATTGTTACATGGTTGTTAGCTTTGTAACGACCACCTACACACATGGTCACTGGCTACAGTTTAGCTCCAAAACCTATTTAAGACAGTCTGCTGGAGAGAGAGTGTAGGGGAGGGGTAGAGGAGGAGGCAGATATATCGAAAGCGGAAGAAAGTCTGAGGTTAATTCACAGGCCATCTCTCTCTTTCAGCGATGGAGTGTTTTAATGGAGGGCTAGAGTGAGTGGGTGTTGACGGGGGGGGGGGGGGGGGGGAGTATGGATGTAGCTCGAGTGTCATCTGATCCGCCTTCCCCCTCTCATGGAGACTTAACGTTTCACTCTCTCTTTCACCCCGTCACCTCTCCGTCACCCCTCCTCCATCTTCCCTCCCTTTCTCCCCATTTCTTCTCAATCGCCGCTTCTTTTTCATCTCTTTTTCTCCCAATCCCTCTCTTCCTCCATCCCCTCTCCGTCTCTCTTCTTCACTCGCTCTTTTTCTCTTTGGTTCCTCTCTCAGAACTGGCCTCATGGAGACGAGGTGCTGGAGGAGTGGACTCAGAAAGTGGCTGAGGAGCACAAGAGTCACTGGTATTGTAGGCTTTTGCTTTATGTGTGTGTGTGTGTGTGTGTGTGCACATCGGAAAGAGAGAGCTAGAAAGAGAAAGAGATTCTCAGTGCCTGGTGTGTGTCTGTGCTTTCCAGTCGAATGCAGCCCGCTGAAGCAGAGCTGCTGTACATCAAGGAGGTGGAGAAACTGGATGGCTTTGGCCAGGAGAGCTTTGCTGCTAAGGTAGATACATTACATACTTCACCGGCCCTTAACTCCCCATCCCCCCACCACTGCCACACACACACACACACACACACACACACACACACACACACACACACACACACACACACACACACACACACGAGTCCAAGTAAATGAAACACCAATGTAAAGACTTCCTCCCCTCAGTGATGGTGGCTTTTTAATGGTTTGGGGATGTTTTTCCTGGCATGGATTGGGTCCATTCCTTTGCAGAGGGAAAGGTCAATGCTAATAACCACCGTACAGACTTTTAACTGATCATCTGAGCCCTCCATCTCCTCATCTCAGATGCTGTTTCAGAATCTCCCATACATGCTGCATGCTTTATTGGGATCATATACAGCCGTTGAGAAGACCTTGGCATATGGTTAACACTGTCATAGTTGTTCAAACTATTAGATGGCTACTTTGGCCTTGTTAATAGGACCAATTCCCATCAGAAAAGACAAATTTTATGGGGCAA
Source organism: Centroberyx affinis (assembly GCF_046629955.1). Lineage (NCBI taxonomy): Eukaryota > Metazoa > Chordata > Actinopteri > Beryciformes > Berycidae > Centroberyx > Centroberyx affinis. The sequence continues at coordinate 218,051 of NW_027281773.1, forward strand.
AGGTAAAATAATAATTCAGTCAGTATTATTTACAACTAGTAAATAGACTAAAGCTGTACTGTAGCAAACTACACCTCTGCAGAGTAGCCAAACCCTTCGACTGTGAGAAGACTTAAATGATACCATACAATCATTTTTTTTACCTCTTTCACAGGACAACTACACCAACGACATTTTCATTGGCGTGTCCTTCATTGGAGTGTTTGTCAAACACCGAAACGGCAGATCCATCATGCTCCACAGGCAAGTTTTCCTCTCATCTTTATCTTTTTCCATAGCCACAATGACCCTTGACCTCACTGGTGATCTAGGTCTTGAGAAGTCTTACAATGTAAATTTAGTTTGTGTGGGAAAATGTAATCCGTGGGTGTATTTTTGTGTGTGTGTGTGTGTGCGCGTGTGCCTGTGTTTCCGTGTGTGTGACAGATGGAAGGACATTGGTACCATAGCACACAACAAGTCGGCCATCACAGTGGAGATAACAAGTAAAGACGACACCATCATCTTTCACACGGTGAGTGTTGTGTCTGCTCATGGTCTCGCACCAAGGTAACGCAGCACACACAAACACACACAAACACGCGTTGCACAAGGTTTTCCGATGGGAAGCGCAACGAAAAATTGCACAAACGCATTGCCAGATATGCCTGCGCCCAGACAAACACATGGACAAATTCCTTCTTGATTCTCTAGAAGTGTAACCGGTATGTTATTTTGAAATATCTATGTTTTTGTTTCCTCTGTGTTTATCCTCAGGAGGATATGGAAATGTCCAAGTACATCGCTCGCCTCTTCACGGCCAGACACAAGTTCTACAAACAGAACAAGATCTGTGCAGAGTAAGTCTCGAGGCCACCCAGACAGGCCATCTGAAGGCCATGGAGAACACCTCTATCCTAATATAATCTCAGTTTAACCTCCATTTTTGGTCAAATAAAGCTTACCAACCTTTTGAAGGTTATACAAAAAGTATAATACAAAGAGTTGGTAGAATCAGATTAATGTAAATTAAGAAATTCAAGAAAATTAATGCAATTCTGAAAATTGAGTTTATTTTTTGTTTTATAGTGGTGTTTTTTGTGATCTGGAGTTGTCTGGAAAAATTAATGTGGTTTGGATTGATCAGGGAGAAAAGGCCATTCCTGTACAGATCATATCTGGATTCTGTAATGCTTGTCCATAGAAGTGCCTTCCCCTTTCTATTCTGCAACTACTTGTTTGTGCATCACTGTGCCTGTTGTCATTGTCACTTTATGTGTCTGTTTGTCCTTAGGCCCGCCCACTCACCTGCACCAATCAGGAGGCGACCCACCTGGACCCACCGCCTCTCTCTGGTACTGTCAGTCCTTCAGAGGCATTTGTTCTCTTTGCTATGATTTCAAACCTGTAGTATAAAATTCTTGCTCAGCGGTTTGAGCTTCAGCCTCCAAACTTGAAGTCCTGTATGCCTCTGGCCTGTATACATGAGACCACAAGCTAGAAGACAGAGGGAGAATTTGGGAGGGAGGACAGAAATGGCCGTGGTCAGGGATTTGACCTTGGTCTCCCACTTGGGGCAGCTCTTTATTGTGCCTGACAGTCTTGGTTTTAATGTGCGTGGGTAGTGTGGTGGGTGTTGTTGGAAAGTTGCAAGGGTGTTGCATGGTCTGACTTCCGGTGCGACAATGAAGGCAATGATTTGTGCGTCTCCCTCCCTGCTGGCCAGACAATGGCTCGGCTAAATGTGGCACAATAGCTCTTCAGTCAGTCCGCTCTAGCACTCAGATGTCTATCTGGAGAACCACAGGCGTTGGTGGCTGACAAGTAACCATGACCCTAGAATAAGGCTGGGCTGGTAGCAGGCACCTGCTGTGTAGATGTCTGCAGAGAGAATGATTAAATGGAAATAGGATCAATTTGCATGATTTTATTTTGTAACGCAGAGAAAATTTCAATTCTGGAAAAATATTATTCATTAAGAAAAGGATTAGTATGTAGAAATTCAGGGTGTTTGTCATTGTAGGATTATTTTGAGTAGAGGCTGTTGCCATGAGTCATGGAGGATATATGCAGATAATGATAATATGCAAAGGATAATGAAGTATTGCATCCAAAGGATAATGAAGTATTGCATCTACTCATCATCTGTGTCTTCATTTAGCCGCGGCCCCAGTCCTGTAACTTCCAGTCAATGCATTCCCAGTATGGAGAGCATTATCAGGACACACAGAGCTCTCAAGGTACGTGTAAAGCACTAACACACACACACACACACACACACACACACACACACACACTAAGTTTCAACCCCTCCAACCCACTGCTTTTACCACAGTGTGATTTAAGAAAGTCTCCCTGATAATAACAGTTTGAAACATTCGAACAGGTCTTATTGTGTCTTTCCCATCAGGCGTGTGACTCACAGCCTATTTGTGTTTTAACGATCTCCCAGCCAATCAGAGTTCAACGCTTGGGGTGCAGAACACTGACCTCATTTGTGTTTCACTCTTTCATTCACTTGTTCACACACTCACTCTGCCTTATAATCCAAAGAGCTATGATGGCTTGACAGTGAAAAAAAAGAGCGAGGGGAAAAACATTCTGGGTGTGCTACTATGTGTGGGTGTGAGATCATTTTGGAGTGTGACCTCAATCATCATACTCCATTTGTGTGGACTTGTGAGTATGTGTGTCTGCCTGCGTGTGGGTTTGAGATAATTTCACATGAGAGAATGCTGTACTTGTCAAATTGTCAGAAGAATAACATGCATACCACTGTGTTGGTGGTTGTGGGAACAAAACCCCAAAGGTCAAAATCCTTAAAAAAAGAAACTTCTCTCACACACTTTTCACCAGTTTATTTCTTTATATGGATTTGGCACCTGTTTGTTTGTGATTCGGGGGTTTTGTGTACAGTGCTTCTCTCTCATTCTCTCTTCTTCTCTCTTTCCCCCTCCAGACAGTATCTTCCATGACGACCCCTACTACAAGTCGGAGACCAGTCTGGACCGCTGCCCGGTGGACTTCGGCTTCCGCAACGGTACCGTACCCAATGGCAGCATGTACAGCAGCCCCAGCCTGAGCTCCCTCAACCACTCCCAGACCTTCGTCCAGCCCTCGCCCATCTCCTCCAACCTCAGCATCCCGGGCAGCGAGCTGATGCGCCCCGACTACATCCCCAGCCACCGCCACAGTGCCATCATCGCTCCGTCCTACCGGCCCACGCCCGAGTACGATGCTGTCATGCGGCAGAAGCGACGCATGCTCCCCGCACACCACGACCTGCACAGCCAATCACTGCGCAGTCTGAACATTAGTAATGCGTACGCTTACCGCCAGCCTGAGGCTCTGGTGTACAGCCAGCCGGAGATGAGGGAGAGGGGCCCCTATCATGGCCTGGGACCCAGCCCCGGACCCTACGCACCACAGGTACTAGTGGATATTCGGGAGATATTCAATATCGGGGAAAATATTGCAATATCCACAAAATATCGCAATATCGGCCAAAGCCTAGTTGGCACTATTTTGAAATTATTCTAAGATACCTTGGATGAATTGTACTATGTGTTTGATATTGAAGCATCTTGTTCTTTGTCTACATCTCATATAGTTTTTTGTGACTGTGTCCGCCCTGCAGATCAGCTACAGTAAGCCAGTGTCCCATGGCCCCCACCAGGGAGGACCAGCGAGCAGCCAAGGCCCCTGTCAGTCAGCCTGCGTTAATGGAGGTGGAGTTGGCGGTGGGGGTGGAGGGGTAGGAAGCTCCATCTCTCACACTGTCAGCACACCGGAGCTGGCGAATACCAAACAGCAGGGCACCAACGCGGGATGCTACGCGGCTACGGCAAACATGCTGAGAAACCACATGTCGCGGCCCCCCCCACCTTACCCTTCCGGCTCCTTCCGCCCGGCCACCAGCACGCCGGACCTGGCCAGTCACCGGCACCGCTGCATCGGGGGCAGCAGCCCGGAGCTGGTCACCCGCATGGTGCAGCTGTCGGTCAAGACCTTCCAGCCGGACAGCTCGGCTGTGGTGCACCAGTCCCTGCAGGAGGTTAGCGAACCGTTAACGGCAGCTGCTAAGCACCGCTCCACCCTGGGCAAGAGACACAGCATGGAGGTGATCACTTGCATGAGAGGGGGAGGAGGAGGAGGGATGGAGGGCTTGGTGATGAAGGGCATGAATGCTCCTCTCCATCGGAGGAATACTCTAAGAGAGCAGGTGATGCCCCCTCAGCCCCAGCCCATTCCTCAGCCCCAGCCTCAGCCCCAAACTCCTCAGCCGCAACCCCAGCCTCAGCCCCAGCCTCCACCTCAGCAGCCTAAGGAGTTGCCCATGCAGATGCCTACCCAGAAATCTCCCGAGGCCTCTGTAGCGCCACCTGGGCCAGTAGCCTACCAGCATCAAAAGACTCTCTCCAATGCAACCATGCTTATCCACAGCAGTGAGAGCGAAGAAGAGGAGGAGGAAGAGGAGGAGAGGCCTGAGCTTGATGTTCAGATACCGGGTCTGAACGAGGACATCAGCATCAGCGCCCAGCTCCAGGCTGCTCTGGCCAAGCTGCCCAACAAACCCCCTCCGGAGTACCCTGGTCCCCCTAGACCTTCGAGTAATGCTCAAATTCGCACCCACAATCACAACCACACTCACCACCACAACCATAATCAAGGACCACAAAACAACCAGGGACCAATGGACCCAAACCAAGCCCAGGCCCGAGCGCTCAAAGCTGGGCAGAGCCAGGGCGGTGGTGGGGGCGGGCCTGGAGGTGGTGCAGGTGGTGGTGGGACACTGACCCGTGGGGACCAGGCTGGGATGAATGGAGCGGTTCTGGGCCCGTCCATCTCAGAACCGGACCTGACCAGTGTGAAGGAGAGGGTGAGGAAGGAACCGGTCAAAGAGAGGCCAGTGTCAGAGATGTTCTCCCTAGAAGACAGCATAGTGGAGAGGGAAATTGCTCAGAGGGTAAGACCACCATTTACTAATTAAACTATAAAAATGTCACTAATTCAATTAATGGTTTGATTTATGCCAATGCCAATATATCTTATATTAGTTAAATACGGTTACTGTATATGAAAATAAGGTCTGACTTTTAGACTTGCCATATGTCATGTTATATATCTATGATACTCAACTCTAAACAAGAAGTCAAAATGTTACAGCAATGATGAGATAGAAAAGGGTTTCAATAGAAGGCGCAAGACAAAACTTCATTCTGTATTGGAAACAAAACAACCACTAAGTATTGCAGCTTGTTGTTTGCTAGCTAGTTTCATAGCTCCTGATTAGCAGTAATCCCGTGTTCAGCACCTGAGAGGGTAACATTAGGTTCTCAGTCCCCCCAGGCAGCTAAAACCCTATTAATCCCACAGATTACACTTTGGGTTGGGTGTTCTTGTGTAGCTTGGTTCCCTGGTAAGGCGCTAACATTTGACTCAGCACCAGTGTCCAGGTCTAAGTTAAAACACATAATCGCGGTAACATAAAAGCGGTAAACCTCTCTATTAAAAATCTAGTTAGTGTGTTTGAACGAGAAAACCTATGTGTACGTACTTGCACACGTGTACTCAAAGTGTCACTTCCTTTACCTACAGACCCCTTTAAACCTTCCAAAGCTTAACCTCCCTCATCCTTACCAGTTGGTTTAGCCTCGTACCTAGCAGCTGCCCCTGGTGACCCCCAAGCTGTTGTTTGGGCTGTCCCAGAAGGGATGGGGGAGGTGGGAAAGAAGGGGGGGGGTAGTCCTGGAGGTTTAATAGCAACAGAGATTAGGAGAGGTAATCCTTGGAGGAAGGAGGGACCATGCAATGTGGGTCAGAGTTTGGCTAGCATGGTAGAGAGAAAAAGAGACAGGGTGACAGACACAGACACAGCAACGAAAGGGTAAAAGAGAAGCTGAAGAGGTACGTGTGAACAAACAAGGCGAGGCTGAAAGAATGCAAAAGAGTGTGAGGAAGCAGAAAAGGAGAAAAGCTAAGTGAGGCAGATAAGAAGCTACAGGATCGTTCCTAATAGGCTAGAGATTTAGTCTTGTTAGTTCACATCTTTGGACAGGACACAAGGGGATTGATACAGCCAGGTTTGGCCACGAAAAGAACACACACACACATACGCAAGAGGGCAGTCATTCACACACACACACACACACACAGACACACACACACACACACACACACACACACACACATATACACATATACACATGCACATCAAATTCTCCCCACCCACCTCTAGAGACGCACAACACACACACACACACACACACACACACACACACACACTCCAGTCAGGCCAGGGCAGGTCAGTGAGTCTTGCATTGCTGCACCTGTAACCATGACAGCGGGCCTGTCCTCTCTCTTGAAGACGCTGGAGAGACAGAAGATGTCTGTGGACTCCATGAAGAGACCCTTGATGATGGCCGCCCTCAACGGACTCTATGTGGCCCGCATGCCTGTCCCCGAGAGTCCTGCGGAGGACGGCGCCAAGGCTGCTACCGACGAACGGGTAAGACGCTCGCTCTTGCTATAGAAAATTCATGTGGAGTTTTTTGATTTCATGTCTTTGAATTGTGTATTATGAAGTATTTTGTAACATCTTGCAAATGTTGCATGTTTTTTTGTTTATGAGCATCGTCAAGACAATCTGTGATTTATTGGTGTAAGTTATAGTATACATTGATAGATATTGATAATGATGGTTTTATGCTTGAAAAACGTTGCAACTACTGCATTACTGTAGGTCTTGCAATCCGCAAATATGATACTTGTGACCATGACAGTTTTGGGTTTATTTACTTACATTCTTCTAATTGACTAGTTAGCTTATAGGTGCGAAATAAGTTTTTAAGAACTTTGTTTCACACACAATAGCTCAAAATCTAGATTTACTTTACTCCAAGTATTCCAGGCATTGCAGATGTAAACAATTTCATATTCAAATACAATTGTGCCACAATTATACTATTACTACTATCCTGGATTGTCCTTTCAGTCAGTTACATGATCAGAACATTTCTCCAAAGCTGTTTTTCTTTTTTTTTCTTTTTTGTTTATGATAGAAGGATTATAGATTTGGCATTTTAACCACAGTAGCTATCTGATGACAATGAGGTAGCTGGGCTAAATTATATACCCATAAAAGTTAATGACAGTCTCGTTTGATCACACTAATTTAATGCATTCCATTTCCAGTATACTGTGTCTATTTGCTGGCTATTCAGTGCTGAGGTGTGAAACCCAGCCTTTGTCCTGACTGTTGCTAAGCTAACGGGGGCAAGCCCTAAGTGGGCTGTGGAACGCGTGGCATGGTGGTGCTTATCGCCTCTGGGCCCGCTGGTATGTTAAGAATGTGACCCGAGAGAGAGGGAGAGAGCCGGAGAGAAAGAGTGATAGAAAGAGAGAGCGAGAGAGACACTGCCCTTTCAATCATGACTGGCCTAATAAACACGTTCCCCCACCGGGCTGAATACCATAGAGAGGTACCACTGAGTATCCTGCTCTATTGCGTTGACACGTTATATATGGGTTGAATTCTTGGGGTTTGATATCAAAGCCTGTATTCAGATGTGAGTGATGGCGAGTGTGTGGGAATGTGGCAGCATATTGTAAATAGATTTCTAGAATTCCTTGGTGTGAATAGTCTCAGGTATGGTGGAATGTAATCGAATAAAAGCCCTTTGGGGACTGAAAGAGGAACCTCTCAATGATGTGTCGCTTTGGAATTCAAAGACTAACCTCTCTCTCTCTCTTTCTCTCTCTCTCTCTTTCTCTGTCTCCCCCGCCAGTGTAAGACCTTGGAGTTGAAGCTGGAGGAGGAGCGGGTCTTCACTGAGTATGAGCAGGTGCCCAAGAAGAGGGCCGACTGTGTTCTCACCACGGCAACGCTGGCCGACAACGGTGAACGCAACCGTTTCCGTGACGTCGTCCCGTACGAAGAGAACCGGGTCGAGCTCGTACCCAACAAGGAGAACAACACGGGCTACATCAACGCCTCGCACATCAAGGTGAGGGTCAGGGGTGAGGTCAGGGGTCAGAGGTCAGAGGTCAGGGGTGTGGCAATGTCTTTGCGCCTCAAAAGGTGCAAGCTAGACAGAGAACTCCTACCTATCTATAGTAAATAAGGTGAATTATTGGTATGAACCAATAATTCCATGTCCAAGACTTTTATGTAACTGATGTGATGCCCTCTCTCCATTTGCTCATGAAAGGCAGGAGGAGGTCTTTCTCCAAGTAGATATAGATAGATAATATAGTAGAATATTGTATTTTGTGGCATCCTAGTGGCTCAGTATGCTAGGATGCATATCATGTAAATGCGATGGCCTAGGATTGAATTTGGCCTTTATCATGTCTTTCCCTTCTCTTTCCCCTATCTGTCCTGTCTCTCTTCACTGTGAACTGTCTAACAAAGCAGTAATAAGCAGTAATGATGTAAAGATAATCTTTTCTAAAAATTAATATTGACTTTGGTATCAAGTCAAATGTATTCCTAAAATGTTTTTAATGAAACTGGTTTGCTTTACATAAGTCACGTTAAGTTTATTTGTGTAGCCCTTAATCCCGGTTGCAGTGTCATATGGCTTCACAACGCCCACATCATGAAACAATAAATGAAAACGAAGAGCAGTAACCTAGACTGTAGCCTAGATACATTCACCTCTCCGGTGTTCTTTGTTGTGGTCATTTCTGAGCAGGGAAGGTCAGAAGGAAAGGATGAAAGGCAGCCATTGAAGGTTGTTTGGGCCTTTAAGCTCACAGAGCTTGTGGAATTCCCAAGGAATGTAGTCCAAACTCCAAACCCTCTTAAGTCAACCTGAGCTGCTCTCCCTAGCCCTCTATTCATTCTCAGCTTTTAACAGCAAGCAGCGTGTGCGCGCATGCTTGTGTGTACGCATGTGTGCGCATTTATGTGGTCATATGCGTGTTGTGTGTATGCCTCATTGCAGCACAGTGCGCGAGGGCGATCACCAAAGCAGTACTGAATGCTGCCTATCACCATGTAACCCTCTTACTTCCCTGCCATCTAAGGTAGCTGCTGCAGAACAAAAGGCCTTGTTTATTCCCCATCCATCTCTTAATACAGTGTTTACAGTCACGAGGTGGCCTGAGAAATCAGCTGGGACATGCTCATTACCTAATGGCATTCCAAAGTATTGCTAGGGGCAGAGTGTTTCTGTACAGTGTGTGGACCTGTGATTATTAATGAGGTAAAGCTAGAGGAGAGAAAGGTGTCCAAACAGGAGAGAAAGAGAAGACTGGATGAAAAAGACAGATGTTGATACTGCCCTCCAGTGGTGGATGACAGTATTGTCAATATCAGTGAAAGGGCTGTTCTATTATATATTATATGTGATATTTTCTACATTTTAAAATATGAATTCATTTTTTTTATATGTGTGTTTTATATGTATATTTGTTTTAGGTTTGGTTGCTAGTAAGTAAGTGGTTGCATTTGTTTGCATCATCTGTTTATGCCTGTATAGAGGGATTCTTGTTTGTACTGTGATCTCTGTAATCTCCTTGTGCAGTAATTGATTCTTTGTGTGTGTGTGTGTGTGTGTGTGTGTGTGTGTGTGTTCCCAGGTGACGATCAGCGGGGAGGAGTGGCACTACATTGCCACCCAAGGCCCGCTAGCCAACACCTGTGCCGACTTCTGGCAGATGGTCTGGGAGCAGGGGGTCAACGTCATCGCCATGGTTACCGCCGAGGAGGTACACACACACACACGCACGCATACACACGCAGATGTGGATATTTTTCAGAGGCCAACAGCTGGTGTCTGTCTGTGTGTGAGTAATAGGATGACAGTGAGAGAGTGTGTTTGTGTGTTTCTGTGTGTGTGTGCATGTCTGTCTGTGTTTGTGTGTCTGTGAAAGTGTCACAGCCCGTCCCGTGTATCTATTTCCCCAATCCCCCCCATCTGTCCATCCTTCCCTCCGCTCGCCGATCCATCCTCACCCACCCGTCAACCTCTCTTCCGTGCAGGAGGGCGGCAGGTCCAAGAGTCACCGCTACTGGCCCAAGCTGGGCTCCAAACACAACTCGGCCACTCACGGCAAGTTCAAGGTCACCACCAAATTCCGCACTGACTCGGGCTGTTACGCCACCACGGGGTTAAAGGTCAAACACTTGCTGTCCGGCCAGGAGAGGACGGTCTGGCACCTGCAGTACACTGACTGGCCGGAACACGGCTGTCCTGAATACGTCCAGGGATTCCTCTGTGAGTAGGATCGTCTCTGGCCTGAGTTTCTGGTTATCATCTCCATTAGTGTTGTAGCACCTGCTAACAATGAAGAGGCCAGGTGTTTGGTTGTTGCTTCAGCTAAAATATAAAAGTTGTACAAAGTTGTTGCACAGCAAGTGATAAAAAGTGTATGATCCTGAACCTGGTAGACACTTTATGCTGAACAACTGTTAACTGTTACTTTCACATTGAGATTGGACTACAAAGTTTGTTGCACAGATGACGTCATTGCTACAGTCAACTCCAGTCATTCAGTGCAATATCAAGGCGGTAGTTCTTTTCTACAAGTATCTGTACACTGTTATGCCTTTGCAACAAAATGTTGTTTCATCTCATTCATAGCTGATGTGCCTTTGTGTCAAAAAATGTCTGATATATGAAAGTTCAAGCTGTTACTAATTTATAATCAATTATTAAAAATCCCCAATGGGAAAATGAATGGTGATCTTTGAACGCAGCCAGCAGATGGCATAAGTTGACACTCCCTCCCCATACTCTCTTCAGCATGGCAGACATAACACACTCATCTTGTCTTCGTCTCCTCCTCCTCTCCTGCAGCCTACCTTGAGGAGATCCAGTCTGTGAGGAGGCACACCAACTCCATGCTGGACACCTCTAAGAGCCTCAATCCTCCTGTGGTGGTGCACTGTAGTGCCGGGGTGGGACGCACCGGAGTGGTCATCCTCACTGAGCTCATGATCAGCTGTCTGGAGCACAACGAGGTGGGTGGACAGTCAAGGCCCCCAATAGACGGGTTCAAGTCAAGACCAAGACCATAATTGAGTCTGAGTCAATGCCGAGATCGAGTGAGGGCAGAGAGTCTTTTTCAAAACCACGGCATTTATTTGGCAGGATATATGAAGCATTATATGATTGCATTCTATTCATACCATTTTGGGTCATAGCTTGATATGCCGGATGGAAAGAAACATGGTTATGGTGTTGACTTTGTGGACAAAGCGCATTCCACATTGACGCCCAGCAATAGCTGAGACTGATACAAGTCCGAGGCCACAGAACTCGTGACTTGAGACCGTATTGAATTGGATGAATAGAGAAATAGTGAGAGGAGTTTGCAAAACACTATAAACGCATGCTCAATCAGTAGACAGTTAATAGACTGACCAGGTGAATCCAGGTATGATCCCTTATTGTTTTCATTGCTTGAAATGAAATGCAAATATACATGAAGGCAGGTGAATGAAGGATTTTAAATATTAACACACAAGACATAGACTGTGAAAAAGAGGGGATGCAACTCAATTTAAGGAAGTTGTTCCTAATACTTTGTACTCTTGAGTGTATACCTCCTGTTGATCCTCTTCTCTTTGAATATGAATGCAGCTCTGTTACTGCAGTAGGGCTGAACAGATGAATACTCAATTTCACAGTTTACACTGGACTGCTTGTTCTAACTCTTCTCTTCCTTTTACCTTCTTTTCTTCCTCAGGGGGTGGAGGTTCCCACCATGCTGTCGGGGCTGAGGCAGCAGAGGATGCTGATGGTGCAGACCATCTCCCAGTACAAGTTTGTCTACCAGGTCCTCATCCAGTTCCTCAAGAACTCCCGCCTCATCTGAACCTGTGACCTCCAGGCTTGTGACCTTTGACCTTACGAGATGTGACAGAACGGCAGCAAATGACGACAATGTTACTTAACAAAAGTATAAGGACTGTATGATGAGTATAGCTGATAGATGCCCTTCATTTGACTGTATTTTTGGGGTCGTTGGCTCCGGTGAGTGGCAAATGTGTAAGCAGAATGCTGTTAGAAGTAACTTCACTTATACTTTGAGTTTCTTTTAATTATATTGCTTACACGTCTGCTACTGAACGGCCGTTTGCGGATATGGAAAGTGGAGGGCATTCGTATACAAACTCAAGTCCAAGGAGGAGAGGTTGTGTGTTAGCTTGTATAGAAATGGACATCCATTTCTCCTGAGCAGTTGTTTTTGTTCTCTTTTCTTTCCTTTCCTCTTAGCGTTAGCCTGTCTAGCCAGCGCAGTTCTAGCCAACGAGGAGAACCTGAGAGAGCTCATCAGAAGCGGTACCTAGCAAGCAAGTGGCTAACAGCTGCACATTCACATTTAACAACTGTCTAGCTATTTTTTTGTTTTTTCTCAATAAGTTCCTATTTTTATATATATATATATATATATTTGAAATAACTCTTTTTTTTATGGGTAATAGATGTCAAAATCAGGAAACCCATATCGGATCCAGTTGATCTAAAATGCTAAGATGATGCTTTGTCTCATCAAAATAGAAAATTTCGCAAGGAAAATGTCTTGAGAAATCAAGTCCCAGTTTCAGTTTACATAGATTAGCTGCTTGCTACATTTCTCTATTAATAATCCATTATTAGAAATGGCACTATGCTGCATGCACAGTAGGTGGCAGCAGTGTTATTAATACTATTTCTTATTTGATGTACACTCTGAAAGAGTTTGCCAAACAAAAGTATTCTTTTAATAGCTGTTCTAAAATCTTCCTTGATATTTAACAGATTAATATAGCAAGTATTTGCTTCAACATTTCAACATATTGTTTTGTTTTGAAAAGAAAACAAATGTTTGTTTGTTATTATTTATTTCTATCAAGACTGTGGTCATCTTTTCTGTTATGAGTGCAGCAAATGTGGAGCATTGACTAGCATATTATCACTTCCTTGCCCTATCAAGTTTTTTTTTCATCTGAACTAACTTTTCCCACGATCCCCCCCCCCCCCCCCCCACACACACACACACACACAAACACACAACTTTTTTGGTCATTGCTTGATTCTAATATCAGCTCCTTGTGACAAGTCTACACATTTCTCACCTAAAGCATTTCAAGATGGTCTAAAAAGTGCTTGTTCATTAAGTTGGTGGCAGGTGATACAAGTGATATCACAGCTCACAGATGCAGTCAGTAGAGAACCGTGTCCTCATACAGTAACTATACATCTTTGTGCCTTATTGAAACATGCAACACAGGGAGAAGCTGCCCGGCTGATATCCCCAGAGGGATAGGTGTTCATACAGTTCAGAGCCAACCTTTTTTAGGGACTTGGGTGTGCAGGGTTTGGTAAATTAAATTCCATTTTACCTCCAAAGGTTAAATCTCTGAATCAGTATTTAATAGCTTGTGTTCTGTTATAAGAAAGTCATTAATTCTAACATTTCAAATCACTTACCTAGTTCTCCAACATCTGTCTATGGCTGTTTTTGGCTGTAGTAGAACACTGATGGTCTTGGTTTAGTATTAGGTGTTATAGTGACCAACCTGTCTTTGCCTCAAAAGGCAGCCATTTCCTCTAATCTTCTGACCCAAACCCACTAGATTATAGTATTACCATGTGCCTAAATCTGTCTACAGAATAACTGCATTCTGTAGATTTTCATTTTATATGTATGTTAAATCTTATCTTTTTTTTTATTTCTCTGAATTGTAATGCAAAGCAAGCCATGTCCAAAGTAACTTTGTACATAATGGGCATGTGAGAAAAGATTTCTACAAATGTTATATAATTTGTTTGACTTGGTACCCTTAAAATACCGCAAGATAATAAACTATGCATGCTTTTTTATATTCCAATGTATATATCTATTCTCAGATAAGTATAAGCTTTATGCTCTCTTGACATATAAGTGTTCTGTTGCACTTCTGTTCTTTTTGTGACAGTATTTTCTCACACTGCATTCCAATGTTTGTTTTTGTTTTATTGTTTTTTCCCCCTAATTTTTTGCCAGAATTCCCGAATACCTTTCAAAATGTGTACATATGTTTTGTATATGCTTTTTCAGTGCATCAAAAGTCTTTTTTTTCTCTCCCCAGACATGTATGAAGCTGTCGTACTTGCTCATTATGCAATAAAGCCTTATTTTCTCTAAGAGTGTGGCCACAACATCATTTATTTTGGGATTGTGTGTGTTGGCAGGGGAGGGGGTTTATTTCCCCTCACAGTACTGGAGACATGAATTAACACAGTATCACACAAGGTGCTAATTGCAAAAACAATGCTGCATCATGGCCCTCCATTGTGACACGGTCACATTCCGCGGCTTTTAATAGGCCCCTGGTGACAAAGCAGCTGTCCTGATTGGCTGAGAGCGATTTTGTTGCGTTGACCCCCGCCCACATAGGTAAACAACTCAAGACTGATGGAAGACATTACAGCTGACGAGCCAATCACAAGCCAAGACAAACAAAAACAGCAACAGATTGGAAAAGTACTCTTTATGACTCTTTATAGAGTAAAAACACCTTTCACAATGCCAAAGTTTTTCTCATTCACACAATATTCCACACATGAACATTAAAATCTGCTTAGTACAAAAGCATTCTGCACTCAACAACTTACTGTCCATACTTAAATATCATTGCATAAAAAACTTTAATACTCCCATCCTTGCTTCTGTACCAAAGAGAGAAGAAAGTGCCTATAGTTCTGTAAAGCTCCTATTCATTGGAGTGTATGCAGTCCATAGGGATCAACGATATCACGTTCTCATAATTTTTAATCTTTCTCTTCATTTTTTCTGTGCCATCTCTTTGCGCAACTCTGTCAGGTAGAGGTGATCCTTCCCGTGAGCCACCTCCATTATGGCCATAGCCTGTGCAAACACACACACAAATCAGTTTTACAGTTATCTTACATGTACTCACAGTATGAAAATATTTGACATTGGTAGTTACCTTCTTGAGAGCACTGAGGCCCATAGAGTGCTTCTCCAGCCCCATGTAGAGTCTGCCCAGCTTCAGGTACATGGAGGACACATTCAGAGAGTAGGGTGGATACAGCTTGCTGCACGGGACAGGGATCACACATAGTTACTAGACTCAAAAACACATGAATCATTGCATTATAGGGGTAAAATAGATAAAATAGCGTGAATATTAAGGATAACAGAAATATATTCCACATAAGTCTTACTGAATCAATACCAAATGACAACCAAGATCAAACAAGACCTTTGATTTCCTTTCCTAAAACCACAGTTTCTTCCTGAGCTCGCTGTAATCATAAGGAATGTCATAGAGGAAAAAGTATAACTTATAACTTCTACTGAGAAAATCAAATTTGACCACATATTCACATATTGAGGACACATTTTCACATCAACTTTACACACTGTACACAATGCCATCCCAGAACATCTACTGGGCACACTCATTGAAATTGTTATTGGGCTTCCACAGTGTCTAATGTCTGATCTTAGCTAATAGCTCTGTGACAACACATAGTTAAGAGATGTGGATTTTTGAGCGTTCACTTTCTTAGGAATTACTTAGCACCTGTAAGGTTTGAGGATCTTCTCGCCGTAGCTGATGGCTCCGTCCCAGTCGTCCATGTAGAGACACACCCCCATGGCCTGGTACATCATGTGGAGCATATAGACGTTGGAGTCATCGAACACAGCTTCCATCTTGTCCAGGCTCTGCTCGCACATCTCCAGCAACTCACTAGGGGGTGCCAGAGAGTCAAGGCTGCATCAACACAGGCTGAGGTTGAACGTGAACGATAAAAGGGCCTCAGAGCTTCACCAGGCTCTTATACCATAGAGTCAATAATAAAGAACTTAATTTTGTTCTGAAGGCAGCATCACTTCTCAGAATCGACCAATCACGAGTCTGCTGATAACCCTCAACTATTTCACTGCAACTAATAAGCGGATGGACACTAATTGCTACTATTTGCATTGAAATTATTTACCAATCAAACGGTCACACAGCTAAAGCTTTGAGGGTAATAAAATTGGATGAAATACTACATCAAATCCCTCAAAGTCTACCTGCTTGACTACAATGAGGTCACCTGAAGATGTGCAATATAAAATGTCCTGTTAGTGGCTCTGCTGTTACGTGAGAGCTGTAGGTGTTCTTGATAAAAAATGAAAAGGGCAAACTAATTGTGCTAGATAAGGGAGTGTACTGGAGACGCAGACACCGTATCTAATGGCATATAAGGATATTTTTCTGGTGTTTGACGGCCCGGAACTCTCTCATGGTTTTCCTGGCGTAGCGCACCATGTTGCTGACGACCTCCGGCTCGATGGGGTCGGCCCGCTTACGCACTTTCAGCTTCGCCTTGTCCTGAAGGCAAGGAGAGAAGGGCGAGCATGTGAATTAAAATGGCAGGTGTATGAATTATAGGATACATTCTTTCAATAAGGGCCCAGAAGCACTGGTCTCCCCTTGTGTTTGTTAACTAAAATGATAAAACACTTGTATGCAATTCTATTTTGTCTTTTTTCATTCAGCACTTTATATATGGACTCTTACTTTGGACTTGGTTTTACATTCCTGGCAGTCACAGGCGAAGTAGTACGAGTCTCTCAGCCTTTCGTTGCGGTCGTCTGTTGGATAGAGGAGGTCTATGTAGCTGATGAGCACCTAGAAGTACAAATAAAGAGACATAAGGACACACACACTGAGCACATGTTGTGTTTGAATCCTCGTTAAGGCACACACTCCATCCATAAGACGTTTTATCTTGAGTGACACAAAGACAGATTCCCTGGTAGGTAGCCCTTAAACCACAGGTTTAAAGGTCAGGTCTGAAAATAACCCTGTCAGCGTCTTTAATCAGCTGCTGCACCCCCCTCCATATACACACACACACACACACACACACACACACTGCTGTTCTTCAAAAGCCCTGACTTGACACACTGACCAGTAAACCACCAGTGACCCAGTAGACCACCAGTGACCTCAGATCCTGCTCATGCCTCCGCCTCACACACCTTTAAATCACACATCTCAACTCTCTCTCCCAATCTTTTGTGTCTATCTCTACTTTGAACTGTCAAATAAAAAATCTTTAAAAAATAAACAAAACAACTACAACCAGTCAGGTCTGTTCCAGGTTTAGAAAAGTGGATAAGTCTTTGAAAATGTTTATGTGATATGGCATACAACTATTTTCTACTCAGAATGTATATACAGTCTAGCCTATATACTAAAAGCAGCACAATACACTAATAACGTCAGAAGAAAAATGTTTGGCTTACTGATCAGGTGAAGTCAACATATCATTGTACAGTATATCATTGGATGATGAAACAATGCTGGCAGCCATTTGCAGGAGAAAGATTACATAAAGAAGAATAATAAAAGGGGCAAAGGAAACTAATTTGAGTTTCATAACCAAGATCAAGACAAGGCCGAGTCAAATACATCCGACACCGAGACAAGACAAGGCCATGACATTTTGGTCTTGAGAAATCAAGCACTGGATAGAGGCAATTAAAAATGAGGGAGTTACTGTTCTTCATGCAGCTTCTTCAGGGCTTCCAAACCCTAAACTGGGTCTTAGACCTGTAGCAGATTCCCAGTAAGGGGTTTCCCCTTTCAGACATCAAACAAATCATTTATCAAACCTTTAATCCACCATGAAATCTGGCTCACAATCAGAGTAAATATGATGTGCAAACGTTTCACACTCCTCTCGTAACACACCGCTCCCCCCTCTCCATAGACACACACACACATGCTCGCTCGCGAAAACCCGAACCTGACCCAACCCCCCTCTGTTGGCAGCTGTTCCCTTTCCTCACCTCATCTCCAGGCTTCATGTCCTGTACGGCCCGCACCTCGGCCGCCGTCCCCTTGAATGTGACGATGACGCTGGGAAGACAGCTGTGGTTTATCAGCGCCACACTGAGGGAAAGAGAGAAACACAGAGGTTACATCGCACCGCCGCACTCCAATTTTCCCTGTTTCACACACTTCCTCAAATACATTCAGGTGAGGAGGAGAAGGGATGAGGTAGGAGCAGCGGGAGAAGGGACACGTATACATATTATAGGGTGTAGGAGAGACATAACAGTGACATAAACACTATTTATTTTTAAGTGGGATTAACACACTGCTGTAATTGTGCTTATGTATGTAGAGGCCTGACAAAGAGCTGAGAGGGCAAATTCACCTTCACACGGCCATATTATAAACCAAACAGCCATAGCAGGGAGCAGATTTGACGACCAAATGATCAGCTGGAGAAGACCAAGTTTTCCTTTTCTGTCAGGTTGGGATAAGATAAGGAGTTCTGGCTTACTATGGTTCAATGCAGAAGGACAAAAAAAGAGCCAGTAGAGTGTCCATATTATAGGGCTTATGTGTGATTCCATTAATTCTTAAAAAAAAACAAAATTTCACTCAGGGAATCATCCAGGGAAGGTGTACTGTGCATGTACAGGAGGTGGGCAGAATTACGGAAACACCACATGAAAAAGGACTTTGAACTAACTAACCTAACTAACTTTGAAGCAACTTAATCACCATTACAAAGGCACCTGCACAGGCAAGTCATATTAAGTTGAATGCCAATGTGTCACCTTTAAAAGAGTTCTGACAATTACCACTTTTATATGTGAGTTTTCAAAGAAACATGAGGCAACTAACTGAGATCAGAAGACTAACAGAGATCTGAAGAGGACAAATAGTTAGTGCCCCAATTGCACGTGCATCGGTCACAAAAGCTACAAAATGATTTCATGTGGTAAAGGGAACAGTCTTGAAAACCACGACCACATATGCAATACACGGACAAAGACGAATAGAGGTTGCCAGATGAAGCTCACCCGCAGGGATAGACAGTCGATTTAGCAGAACAGTTGCTAAACACAACAATACTACAGCCTCAAAAATCACCACAGAATGAATCAACGCCTTCTGTATCCAAGGCCAAAGCACAAAGATGCATAACCTGGTGTAAGGAGCACAAAACCTTATTGAAGAAAGGTCTGATATCCCACTACACACAGCTCAGGATTCACATGACAACATTTCAAGGAGGACTGAAGCTGTTCTGAAGCAAAAACGTGCCCCTACTCCTTATTAGGTACTTGATAGTCAATATATTGTTAGGTATTCCCATTATTTTGTCCTTCCTCACCCCTGTATGTAAGCAGCGCTGAATCACACTCAGACACACACATTCACAGCTGGGAGTTGCCCAGTACAACTACAGTCTTCTACTGGTGGCCACTGATTAGTATAACTGTACATGTGTTGAAACTGGAGTGAGTGAGAATGTGTGCATGTGTGTGTGTGTTTTCCTTCTTACTCTGGGTAGACTGCAGTGCCCAAGTGGGACAGTTCTTCATCTTCCACAGTAAAACCATTACAGGCAACCTGTCCAATAGGGAACACAGGGGAGACAAAGAAAAACACTGATAATACATATTACTATTCTGCATGTTCTGTTTCATAGTTTCATCTGTTTCATCGTGAAGTACAGCAGATGATGGAGAAATCATTAGTAAGCAGATCCTTAGTGTTACAGAATCTCTGAGCACTAGACAAGTGAGACAGCAGCCAGTGTGTGATACAGACTCTGTGCTGATGTAGCAGACAGAAAAAGTCCCAAGCTTACATGAACAACAAGGAACAGAGTGAGCCTGCGTGACAGAGCATAGCCAATGTTATTGCCAATCATTTGTGTGTGTGTGTGTGTGTGTGTGTGTGTGCTACCTGAGAGAAGAGTGTGAGCAGGCCGCTGTGGTCGGGGAACTCTACATGTTTTGAGTAGAATTGTTGCAGGCCGGCGATGTCTCCCTCGTTCATCTCTCTCCTGTCATTATCAACATCCTCCACGTCTGTTACGAAAGAGAAAGAGGGACAGACAGAGATTAGACTTGTCATTTTGATGTAATTTTTACAATTTGACTCTACAGGTCACAATTTTATGAGATCAGACTGCTGTGTGTCCATGCTTTGCCTGAAAATCACTGTTACGTAACTCTTGTGGCTTTATTTACTTAAAGCTGCACTAGACAAGATTTCTATGTGCAACTACACCTGTCTTTTCAGTCTAAATCACAAAGTGAGGCTGCAACAGAGAAGAGCGCCCCATCCCCCCTAAATGAGATGCTGTAGATTCGTGAGGATGAAATGCTGGTGTTGGGTATGGACACTTCTCCAACCACAGGAAGTGATGAATCAAAACTTACTTACATACAAAACTTCAGACAAAAGCTACAGAAAAATCAAATTTTTTATGCATCCAGATCTCACACTATATGTATCCTGGCATGATCGGTTGATAAAAGTTGCATTCAAACGGCAAGTGTAATTGTAGCTATATAGAAAGACACAGTGAGAATAGAGGTTATATTGTACTGCTGCACTGCATTAACGCCATCTTGTCTACCACCTCATTTCTCAAATCTGTTGAAGTGACGATGATAGAAAGATAGATAGATAAATAGAGAGAGAGAGAGAGAGAGAGAGAGAGAGGCTGATAGGGTCTTCCCCTGGCCCATTGTGTTAATCCTTCACAACTGTAAATAGACTGGGACAAACAGCCTCCCTTACTTTGTCACTCTCACTATGCCAAGACAGGCTCATATTCATCACCATGTCATACATATACTAATCTGCCCCAGTGTGTGTGTGTGTGTGTGTGTGTGTGTGTGTGTGTGTGTGTGTGTGTGTGTGTGTGTGTGCTCCCTGACCTGTAACACTAGAGTCAATTTATCCAACATCAGAGACACTCAAACTGACTCAGCGTCTTAGAGGTAAGCTGAACTTGCCCCTCACACACACACACACACACACAATGGCAAAACATTGAGATGAGGTTTTCAATAATGGCTAATGGATAATATCAGTTGCAGGGTACTAGACATGGGTCAGGTAGTGTTTTCAAATGCTTTTATGGTTTGTTTTGGCCTACTTAGGTTCCAGATTGGTCGGATTCACCACAACATTTAGACAACCTCAGGAAATTATCAGAATTGAGTATTGAGTATACGTTTTTGTGACTGTAAACTTATCCGACATTAAACTCCCACCCAATACCATCTGACCCAGGTCTGTGGTACTATGACTATTTGTGTGTATGTGTGTGTGTGTGTGTTTGTGTGTGCCTGTGTGTTGACAGTCACTCACGTGTTTGCATGTCTCCAATCTGCAGAAGCTTCTCAGATGCACATCTTTCTTTCTGTGCTTTCTGCAGAAAACAGACACACATACACAAATGAACACAATAAACGATGTGCAAGATGTTTCTCAAATAGTTCAATGTGTCTTTCATCAGCTGTCCAACCTTCTTGGCGAGGATTCTGGCCACCAGGCGGGTGGTCTCCGATGGACACCAGTTCTGTCCATATACCATCATTGCTGAGCACTCCAGCTTGTGCATGGCCCAGTCTGTTTTCTGACATACAGGCACACACACACACACACACACACACACACACACAGAGTAAGATATTTTATGCAGGATAACATGATGCTTAAAACAGATACACAAAAATAGCTTTCTGATTAAAGCAGATTCAAGTTGAAGCACATACAGTACAAGCAACTAGTTAAAATCCAGGTCCCAAGAGCCTAACACTTGGTACATTGGGCCCCTAAGCTTTGCTAACAGTAGCATTACGTGACACAGTGGTCTGCAACTCCACACCGTGTTAATCTAATGTTACCCCCGCTCATTTACCCCTCCAAATACAAACCGGCCCGGTCCTTGACTGCTCTCGCCTGCTTTAGTTCATCACAATCCCTTCCTGCTCCTTTCTTTGTGTCAGACAAACCATACTTAGTTGATCTAACCCTCAGAATCTTTACTTTTCCACCAGAATTGTATATTTGCCCATGTGGTAGTCCAGAAGCTGTCTTTGCGATAATATATATATTGGGCTTTGTTGTGATTTTGATTTGAAGCCAAAGATATGCTTTAACATATGTGGCCAAAACGATTTTCTCTTTTCTTTCTTTCTTTCTTTCTTTCTTTAGTTCACACACCCCAGGATGCATTTAACATGTACTGTAACCATGGAATCAAGCCATACCAGAAGATAAGAACAAATCACAACTGAGATGTTAGAGAAATGGTGAACATTAGTTGGGCGCAACTGAGCTATGGTTTCCTTCACTGTAGGAGTGTCATAGTCCTTTCATCATTGACAAAGTTGTCATCACTCTGTTCTCTTTCTCCTCCATGTGTTTCCTACCTGGCAGTTCACATTGCAATAGAAGGCTTTCTTGCACTTCCCACATCTTGCCAAGTGCTCTTTCCTATAAATGACAAAACATTTGGTTTATAAACAGTCAGTAGCAACAGCATATTATCAAGAAGTTACTGAAACATCCTCAGACATAGAAGATACTTTTCTTTCATGGACACACATACAGAGACACAAATACACACACATAATGGTACATAATGGTGTGTTTATGCAAGACAATATGCAAGGATAACTTTACTTTTGTTACTGACAAATTCTGCAAGTTTAAAAGTCCATTTCATCTGAATCCAGTCAACGGAGTTCTCCTTGTCTCAAACGACTGTAAGAGGACTGCAACTTAATGACAAATGTTGAAAGCAAATGAATCGAATATGCATACAGTGGCAGAGACCAAAAATTGTGTATCAAAGTACAGGTTATACTGCATGCATTACAGTTTCTATACACACCATGTAGAATATTTGAAAAGTGAAAATCCACTCTAAACTAGAATATATGATGAACGTATGAGCAGGAGAAATGCTCATATTCACAAATCAAGCCTGCACTGAGTTTAAACACAAAGCACCAAGTACAGCCTCAGAAACATGACTCCAATTGCTTGCTATCTCTTTGCTTACTGCACAAATACTTGGGTTCACTAGATGCCAGTGAATGAAGTATCTACTCCAATAAAGAATTCATATTCATTATTATGATCTTGAGCAGTTCACTTTGTAACTGTCCTGCAGCCAGAAACCTGAGAATCAAAATTTTTGACATCATCAAGAGACACTTAGTGGAGATGCTGCTTTCACAATTAACAAGACTTCATAGACTGTTTCATAGACTGTAAATAATAGGAGTCTGTTTACATGTTTACTGCCAAATTACCTTGATGTCATAGTGTACCCAACACAAAATGTACCCATATTTCTGGAAAAAAGTTGTTCTCCTATTTATTGTGAATCGAGCGGCTACAGAAAGTTTCAGTTGACCCTTTGGCCAGATTGTTCAAACTTTGACTAATTAAAGTTCAACAATCTAGGCTGTCCAAGATCATATGAACAGTGTTGAAAACCGCTTAATGGTGGATTATTGCTTAAGAACATTTAGCAAATTGACCTGAAATATAGTTTCGTTTGAACATTTTTTACTGAGATACAGAAACATTTGTAAATATGCAAATTATGACAGTACAGATATCATCTCTTTTTTAAGACAAAAGACAAACAAGTAAACATTATGTGAGGGGAGGGGGGATACAGAAAAGGAGAAGTAAAAGAAAAAACAATATATAGTAATAAGTCAACATATAAAATGGCAGTAGTATCTATATATAAATATAGCTTATATTTAAACTAATAATAAAATAAAATAAATAAATAAATAGAATCGATAGTAATAATAATTAAAATAATAATAACAACAGTAAGAAAAAAATAATAAGAATATGCTTGGTGATACAGCAGTACATATAAAAACCAAAAATAAGTTAATTAACATATAATAATAATAATGATAATAATAATAATGATAATGAGGATGATAATAAAGAAGATATAAGTACAAAACCCCCCCCCCCCACCCTCAACCCACCCACCTCGAACACCCCGGAACGACCTGAAATAAAGTTGACGAGTTTAAAAATGATGCACATCAACTGCCTCAAACAAAGAAAACATATCAGCAACACGTCAGTCTAAAATGGTCTAATGGGTGTCTTCAATCTTATCTCTGTGTGTGTTTGTGTGTGTGTGTGTGTGTGTGCGTGTGTGTGTATGTGTGTGTGTGTGTGTGGGAGAGAGAGAGTGAGAGTTTCACATCCTCCTCCATTCCTCCCAGACCAGGAGCAGCAGTTGCTAGTGGTGTTTCCCCTGTCGTAACTGATAGCAATAAAGGGATTTGAAACATTCTGTGGTATTAATAGAGCTGACCTTATGGTGGAGCAGCTGTCTGCTCTACTACACCGAACAGTAACACAGCAATTCAACAGCCCAAACAGTAGAGCAGTCCAAAGCCCACCCCGAGGGTTTTGAGACGCTTACAAACAAGCTTCTTAGTCTTGCGGTGGGAAAACACAGCGGCCCGTTGAGCCTTAGATCTTTAGATGTGTCGCTGTCTGCTGTGTTTTGTCCAGAGTCAAGCCAAATCCTGCAGTCTTGGATGGATCAATTTGTTTCCCATGGTGCATTACTGATCCATGGAAAAGCAACTGACATCCCACTCACACCTCGGCAATTTCCTATGTCATTTACAGTATGGCAGAGAATCCAAACGGGAGAAGCTATGAATCACTCAGACTTGCAGAACTTCTCTAGAGGAACAAATCACTAGCTGATACCATACCATGTCATTCAACACATTTTCACATCGTGTTAAAAGAGGCTTTATCGTTTAAACAATAGACCTACCACAGAAATAACATACTTCCCAATTACTCAAAGATTTCAAATGTCATTCAAGGAGGCAAAGAAACCAAGGTATGGTAGCTACAGCATGAATCATTCATGATGATCGTCAGAGAACCTTGCTGATTAAAAGAAGAATACTTAAGTTGATTTCATACCCATGCCATTTAACATGTTGTTACAGCATGTTAAAATAATCTACAATCAGTACAATAACTAACACCGCAGTTCAGACACATCAAATAGGAGCTGCTGAATACTGTAGAAAACAAATTTTAACAAGACTATACTGTTGTGGACTCTCTCAGCTGTTACCTACATCCAAAGACCACCTGTGCATTCAACACTAAGCATCCATTCTGTCTAGAACAGAGAGAAGAGTGCTTTGAAAAGATGAAAACTAAAAATGGACAGGTGGCATAATTTTTCCATTGTATGGATTATGCAGCCCAGTTGCGGTGTAAATAAACAAAATGAGCAATTATGCTGCAATACTGTCAACCATCAACTCTGGACAAGCTGTCCATCACACCATGAGTCACATACTTTTCTGTCAGGCAGGGAAAGGCAGTGGTGTTCCTCCCAAATCATCCAAAAACATATAGTGCCCTTATCATCCTGTGACATCCCAAAACAGAAGCCAGTTTTCAAAACACAATCAATGAAAATCATCCATTAACAACTATCATTTTTGTCAGCTCATTTTTAGATGCAATTTGTTTGAATTAATATGCAACACAGCTAAGTGCAGAATTAATGGATTGATTGTTCAGTAGGCTTCGCTAACAGGCATATTGTTAATTGATTTGGTGATGAGATGAAGAGCCCAGAGAGATTATTCAACTTTTCTCTTCTGCAAAAGGTTAACAAGACTGTAATTCATAAGTGGAGTTAAATATTTTCAAGCTGAAATATTAAGATGAAGAGCACTAGTGTAATCTATTTGAGATTTTTCACAATATAAGAGCACCAACTTTCCTGCCTGCAATGCAAACTAGGCATAGCATAGTTAATACAATATTAATACAGTATTACTAATACTATAACAGTTACTGACATCCATACAAGGAACTATGGAACTATGCAGAAGAGTTGAATGATCCCTCTGGATGTGAAAACAGAAAGGTTAGAAACACAAGATTGATGAGTGAAGATAAAGTCTAACTACTGAATTCAGTTGAATTCAGTTCAGTGAATTCTAGGTGTGCTGTGTGTGAATGTGAAAGTATCTCAGGAGAACACATGCACCTGTACTTACGAGGGAGGACCTTACCAAAGGATTACTCCAGACAGGTTTAAATAGGCTTAAATGGAGTGTGTTTGCAACATAACCTGTTCAGTAAGGGAACAGATAAGAAATGATTAATACTGATGCAATTTATGAATCAAACCTATTTCTACAGTTGAGTGATCAGGTACAATCATGACATCTGAGTCACAAAATCTGTTTCTCATATGCTCCATTCATTTGATTCCCAGAGTGCGCATGGAAGATATAAATGAACCGCTGTCCTCCCCCAGTGACACAGAGAAAGATGATCCACATCACAGAAATAGACTTGATGGACTGGACTTTATGGCGTTGCATAAGCTTGCCGGTCTATAGTAAGACTCATGGGAACTGGTCTGATGAACAGGGACGCAATCTGGTATGGATTGAAAGGCATTGGAGCCTGTTTAACAAGCACGCTTTCAGGGCTAGTAAGACATTCATCAAATACAGTGGAATGTGGCAAAATATCATCATCATCATACTATAAAGCAAGGAATCTCTGTCTGTCTGTCTGTGTGTCCGTCGCATATCTCGAGAACCGTTCGTCCGATCGACTTCACACTTGGCGCGTGTATTGCTGTGGACCCAAGGAAGTGCAGTGTCGGATTTGGTGCAATTTGGACACGCGACACGTTCAATATTAGTAAACTTTGAATGAACAAGCGAACAGCGCTCTGCAGCAGCGGCGCGAACGGGCACTGCACTACTCATCATACTAAGGAATCTCTGTCTGTATGTGTGTCCTTCGCAAATCTCGAGAACCGTTCGTCCGATCTACTTCACACTTGGCGAGTGTATTGCTGGGGACCAAAGGACGTGCAGGGTCGGATTGGACACACGACTCGTTCAGTATTAATAAATAACAAGCGAACAGCGCTCTGTGCAGCAGCGGGGCGCAAAGCGAACGGGCACTGCACTAGTTAGGTATGATGGTAAGAAGATGTCACAAGTGCTCAGATGAAGCCCAACATTTAGAGTTTTGCGCTTGAGACGGGCACTTGAGAAAGCATAGCCTCACATGAAGGAAGAAAATGAGTTAGGTTGCCACAGCATGCATTAACAAAGACAATTACTGCTGTTTCTGAATTACCTGGTGAAGCAGAAGTCGCAATAGCAGCCCCTCTCTTTCACTGAGAGCACGCAAGAGTACGCCGGACTGGAAAAAACGAGCTCACCAACTTTGAAGGCTTTGGTAACGCGGAGACCTCGCCCTTTGCCCGGACTGTCAAACCTCTCAATTCCCTCAATGGTGTCGTTCATTATGCCTCCTCCGGGTAGCCTTCCTTCGAAATGGCCCTTTCCCACAAGGAGCTGTGAGAGAGACGGGTTTGGGCAGTGCCCCCCCTGGCGCGTCACCCTCCCAATTATGGTTCGTGCGTGGTGGCATCTGATACAGTGACAGAGCGCTCCCAAACTTCACGGACCACTTACTTCCGCTTTTGATTTTCCCAGATTTTATGCCAGGGAACCCCATCTGAGGAAATCCGTGTTGTTGGACCCCTGGAATCCCATCAAGGATCCCTGTCGTCAAGGAATGAAGGGGCCATTAAGTAAGTTTACAACCGTTATGTAATACTAGAGTAATGTTTGTGATACATCCTAAAAAGTAAAAAGTACTAGGTTATGATTGGTTATGTTAAAACTTATATACTGACTTCTTCATAGCTCTTTCTGCACCAACCTGCCATTTATTTTGTTACTATGTACACAGATTGAACTGAGTATCAGCTGATGATGTGTTGATAATACCACTCAGACAGACTGACAAATGGTCCAGAATCCAATGCGTTACTGCGTTTTTACATAGATGTGGTGCAAATTTTGAGCAGGGCAGCAACGTATTGGACATAGGTATGTTCTGTCCTTTGGCAGATACTAAAGCCACCAAACAGGCATAGGCCTAGTGTGCAAAGAGATTTAAATGATGAGCTATCACTTGCACGGCCCTAAGCAGGGACACAGAACAGCCACATCAGTGCTGAGGTTCTCCCTCATGGTCGTCCAGTGCATCATCCCGTGTGTTCAGGATGTGCTGCACTGCACAGAAGAGGTTGTCTGTGTCGTGATTAACACAGATCTTCCAGGAGTACTATTTAGCTGGAAACACAAAAGACAGGGAGAGGTTCACAATTTCTACTGCCCACATCTGCAAGATCTGTGCTCCTGTACAGCTCAATGTGTAGAGCATGACACTAATTTGATTCCCACCTGGACCACCATTGTTAAAAATGTATGCACTCGTGGTTTTGTAATAAAAATGCTTTGGATAGAAGTTTCAAACTAATGGCATATGTTCAAGTGTTCTTGGAAATTCTTGGAAAGTTTATAAAAAACAAAACAAAACACATTCTGCTGTTTTCCCTGTGTAGTGACATCTCCCCTGGTGCAGCTACATGGGGATTGGGTGTTGCTCAAGGCTGCATCAAAGGGGAATTGTTGAGGGAGGGGAAAGTGTAACTCATTTGATTTCCCCTTGGGTGAATTATACTTTAAAATCATGACATTTAAAATTAAAATTTATAGCAGATGCTTGCTCTGATCAGTCTTGTGTTATAATGTATGTAGTTTTCTCTTTAGTTATCAGACATCTGGCACAGTATTTTGAGATCATGTTCTTCTCTACTGTAGATTGTGTGGCAAAACAAAAACCAACATCCATATGAGCACATGTAGTTTATCGCCATGGTGTTGTTACTTTCTACTGCAGTCCAATATGGCCATCTGGTGGTGAAGACCAAGAATGTATGGAAAGTGGATGCCTCTACTTTATATCTCTTTACACATTTAATGAGAGTTAGTAGTTTAGTTCATTGCCGCAATTTTTTATATTTAGATATTTAACTGGAGTAACACTGACCTTGATTGATGCTGGTATATTTATTACTTTATCCAGCATGTAGATGTAATGTGGACCAGATCGCCCTCAAGTGCCCAGCTGGTGTCCACTTCTGTCACAGTGTGCCATCATGTGGGTGTTAACTGTAAGTGCACCTTATATGATTGAGCACCCATCCATGGTACATCAGAGTACATCAGTCACCTTAGATATTAGATGGATTATCCAACAACGCTGAGCTTGATTCCAGTAGGACACCCAACCCCCTGACTTTTTAGACAGAGGTACAGAGGGAGAGCTCAGGTCAGGGACTTGATCTTGAGTAAATTGAAATATTTCATAAACACACATACAACCACATTACACACACGCGCCTGCACTCTCTCTCTCTCTCTCTCACTCACACACACACACAAACCACTGTGAAGATTTGCCCCTCATCTGTATCTGAAGGCTTTATCCAATCTTGCCCCAGTTTCCCCTGATTTATTATAATTCCATTTTTCCAGTCTTTCAATCTAAAGATTTGTTCCTCCTCATTTTTTAATAACGTGCAAGCAAGGGAGGCATGTCCCCTGGGAGATTATGTCGTCGTCTTTGGCGTCTCGTCTTGATTACATCAGAGGAACCTGATTTGATTTTGGAAGAAACCCCCTGTTCCAGTACGCGATCTCTTTAGACCTCCCCGCTGCGCTGATTTCTTGCTTTGTCAGAGGGGATGATCTTGATGAATATGATCTGAAAGAGAGGGAGGGAGAGGGGGATTAGGTGAAAGGATTATAATTTCCAATGACGAGAAATAATAAGAAACAATAAATCCTAAGTAGATTTAGTTCTCAAGGAAACCCTGTTAGGATAAATCAACAGAATAAGAGATGGCACAGAAAAGAGACAGGACAGAAGTATTAAACAGATACTGTACTGGCACAGGCATACAGTAGGCCTGCTCTGTTTGGTCTGAGGAATTAGTTGTATTCTCCTTTTTGTCTTGCAAACTGGAATTTATTGGACCATCAAAATCCCGACCATCTTAATAACCAGATGTTCTTGAGGAGTTTGACTTGCAGATGGAAAATATTTTTTTGGAACTTTTTTAAAACCCATCATAATTTACTTATTGATTGCTTCAGTTGTTTTCATCCTTAAATATTAAAGATTTAATCTGGAATTCATCTGACCATCTAAATTTTTCGGTATATTCACATTTGACTATCATGTTTTACCAGTTTGTAAGTGAGCTTTTGTAAATGAAGTAAGCCTTGTACAGCCTCAAAATACATGAGAAACTCATGTTTAGCTGTCACAAAGTCAGTCCTTGTATCAAAGCTCAAACGATGAATTTCGAGAAAATGTCTTCAATCCAACAAAATCAGTCGTGGCATCACAGTGCTTCAACAGGGGGCACCATGCTGTAATTACAGATTGGGCCTTTAAATCAAAGACAACAGAGAGATACAAAGTGTCTAAACTTTGTACGAGCCGAGTTCTAGGTAGACCATCAATTCAAGAAAATCAGAGAAATAAATTTTGCCTTGCAGCATCAATATGCAAAGATCATTCCATTCACAGTGTTTCCCTCTCTGCATGTGTGTGTACAATGTGCAATAGCTTAGTTTACATGAACAATAGATAAAAATAACAATAGATAACCACAAATCTTTAATACCAATGTATCATTGTTGATCTGCACTTTAACAATATCCTTGGTTATACCTTATTTCTTATTTCTATAATCCAATGCTGATACTCAACTATCTATCAAACTAACAATCAAGTGACTAAAATGTGTCACTAAAAAGTCTACTGAGTTTCAGGTGTGAATAGTAATCTATAGATATTCAGTGTCTGGGTTAGAATTAATATTGCTGGTTTTAGGGTTAGAATGGGGTCAGGATGAGGGCTACGGTAATGTTTAGGGTTACATAGAAAATAGGCAAGTGTCACTTTGTTCAACATCTACTTTTTGTCACCTGATAGTTAAGCATCAACATTGGACTATATCCAAATAAGGTGTTACCATATCCTCCTCCTCCTGCGCCTTTTCAAGGATCAAGCTAAACAAGCATTCGATGTAAACACTTGGAAAATATGACTTATGACCACACTGCCGATGGATATACGCTGTAGTTTGTCACATTGAGGAGCTCGTAAAACGGCAGCTGCTAATGCCGCTCTGCCGTGAGGTCATGGAGCGGCGTGGTGTGTGAAATCCAGCCGGGTTAAAGACCCTCGGTGCTGTTGGTGTTACAGCAGTGGCGGAGAGGCTGCTCACCTCCCACTCATGACCTTGTTATCGCGGGCCGTTCCTGGGCTGCTGTACTAACTAGGGGGGTCATCGGCAGGGCACGGCTGGAGAGATGGATGGCACTGTGTGTTCGCGTCCGGCGGAGAGCGGGGGGGCCGGAGCGAGCGGTAAGTTGTCGTACGCCCGTATGTGGCGTGCGCTTGGTTGCGTGTCAGGGGCTCGCATGCCAAGACCCGATGTAATTCTCCCCATACTCCCTTGAGCCATGCCCAGGGCATATAAATCCACATTCTTTCTGATGAACTCGTTGACTTGACTGAGACAATGTCTACCATCCCACCCAGTCCCTTGTCAGCCAGCTAGGGAGCCAAGCCTTAAGCCTAACCCCCCCTGTCTCCACTCCTGGCTGGGGGGGGGAAATGTGACGCCTGCCCGCCCGCCCGTCCGCCCGCCTGCCTGCTTGCCCACTCGGCCGTCTTAGCCCAGTGGGCTTTGCAGGCGCGGAGCTTCATCTCCCACTGTTTATCCATGTGTCTTTGCTTTGGCTCGGGCCCTACGCTCGGGGGCCACTGTGGGCCGAGTGGGGTCTGCTGCCCTGTGTCACCCACCTAAGCTCTGCTTTCACTGGGGGGCTTAGCGCCTCACCCCTCGGCCGCTTTATGAGCAGACAGCTGGGCTAATCTGTCGCCCCCCCCTCTCCTCCTCTGTCTCCCTCTTTGTTTCTCCTTGTGTCTTGCTTCATCTCTTCTTTTTGGCTCCTTTGGTCTTCTGTTGGGACTCCGGTTTCCTTTCACGCCTTTCAAATGCTGACTGTCCCGCTGCTGTTTCTGTTTCCTCCGTATCCTCGCTCAGCACTTGTTTCTCACCCCCCCACCGCTGAACCCAAACACACACACACACAATCCTCTTCCGCCTTCCTCATCCTCTCTCCATTTCTGTTTCTGCCTTCTTTCCTTTACCAACCTTCTCTACTACATCTTTCTCCCTTTTTTATATAGTTCTCATTTTTTTTATTGAGACAGTACGAAACCTGTAAAGAGTAGAAGAGACACAGGAGAGAAGGTTCTGGTGGAATTTGGTCGGGGTCGGGGCACATGTGGTTCCAGAGGCTGCAGGTCTTGACACCAACTCTGCTCCATCATCTTTACCTGCTCCTTCCCCTTCTTCCTCCCCTCGCCTTCCCCTTACTGTACATCTCACCCTGCGTCCCTGTCCCTTTCCTTTTCCTCCATTTACATCCATTTTATCCTCCACCCTTCATCATCCCCTCTTCCTCACCCCATCTCTCTCCTCCCTCCTGCTCCTCCCCACCTCCTCCAGCACCCGCCTTCCCTCCTCCTTCCCCTCTTCCTCGTCCTCTTCAGCCATCCGGCTAAACTTAGAAGTGACAACAGTTGCAGGGTGACACCAAGGGCTAAATCAGTCCAGAACAATAGCTGTCCCCTCCTCTCCTCCTCTCGTCCACCCCCTCTTCTCCCCCTTTAATAGACTGCCATTGTTCTCTCCTTCCACTGTTGCTCTTTCAGGGAGTTTGTTAGCTATGCTAATGAAGGTTGGGCTTGTGTGGGTTTAGCGAGTGGGGATTTGATGCTCTTTAACTGGGCGCTTTTAGAAAGGAGAGGCAATCGTAAGTGTGGCTGGGAGGCTATTTACCACCAGTCAAATGTCAAAGGCCTGTGGATGGTATACAGCACTGGAGCAAGTGCATGAGAGCTGTGTTACATTTCTCATGCACTTGCTTTTTATTTGACATCTGTACACAGATGAAGGGAAACTATCGCCACCAGAATCATCAGCAAAGTGTATAAAAGACGGCAATGCACAAGTATACAGACCTTGCCCCTCTAACACATGACATACAGCATGTGTCAGCATGTCAGAGTCCTTCCAGAAAAAAGAGTCAAGTAAGACAAGATGCAGAGACTACAGTAAGTATAGTGCAGTCAGTCATCCAATCAGTCAGTAAGTCTGTAAATAGCCTGGCCGGTGGCTCCTTTGAGCTTTCCTCTAAGAGGAATTCTCTTTCTCCTTGGTGTATTAATAGTGCCTGTGCATTGTTTCCTACAGCAGCACTGCTGCAATCAAAGGAAGTTGGCCTGCCAAGTATACAAATATTTTCCTTTGTCCCTATGTTTAGCAGGCATGCAAGAGTCAGTTATGTGTTTGTGTGTGTGTGTGTGTGTGTGTGTATGTGACTGTGCTTAGATGTGCGTGCATGTGTGTGTATGTGTGTGTATTTGTGTGTGGATGTGCGTGCAAGTGTGTGTGTATGTGTGTGTGCTTATGGGTATTGCGTCAGACTATGTTTATTTGTGTATGTACTAATTGTATATGTGCGGTCATTCATACTGTAATTGTTTGTATGTGTGTGTAATGTGTGTGTGTGTGTGTCTTTGTGTATCTTTGTGTGTGCATCTTTCAGAGTCTGCCATTAACGGACAATGTGACACCTTAGGTTAAAGGTCATGTGCCTAGACTGATGCTATGGTGCATTGGTATGCTCTTTGTTAGAGCACGCACTAATCTATTGTCCGACCAGCTGCTACTGTATTCACAATTAGCAGTTTCATCTGTGTGACTTAACAGAAGAACTCCTGGTTATAGTTATGTCTGTGTCTTTAATGTGGAATAAAAAACCTCTTTATTTGACTATCACTGTAATCATTTTTTTTTTCACATTTAATCTCTTCCATTGATTGACCAAGGACATTATAATCAGATTTGTCTGATTGCTTTATAAATGCTTTTGATAATATGAGATATTGGAACCCACTTTTCAGTAAAGTAATTAGCTCTATTTCAATGGAAACCATTACATTTTGATGCTCTCCGTGGCCCAGTATTTTCATTTTAATTGATGGTGCTGGCCAAAGTATGATTGCCTGACATTTTAAATGTCACTAGAACAGACTCACAGGTGAACTGTAGTTTTAGAAATTTACCAAAGCCTTGGCCTGTCATTCTCTGTTGTCGCTCTGCTTCAAACTCCCCTTTATTTTAGGAAATGGCCTAATTCAGAGGCCTTGTCTGATGGGCCAAAGACCCTAGTCTCTCTCTCTCTCTCTCTCTCTCTCTCTCTCTCTCTCTCTCTCTCGCTATGTCTCTCTCTCTCTCTCTCTCTCTCTCACACACACACACAAAAACCCCCTGAGTGAAGCAGGTTGGTCTTCTGATGGCAAGTGGTGGCACCCACACCCACACGCGCACACACACACACACACACACACACACACACACACACACACACACACACACACTCTTATGGACACACAGATGCAAGCACACGCACAGACACACACACACATAAAAATACACCCTGAGTGAAGCAAGTCGGTCGTCTGGTCGCTGTGACAGTGGTGCCGTTGACACACACACACACACACAAACACATACACACACATACACTCACACACGCAGACACACGCAGACACACTCAGAGTGAAGCAGGTTGGTCGTCTGGTGGCCAAGTGGTGGCGTTGAGGCATCATCGGTCACTTGGAGTCTGCCAGTGACTCACCAAGGGCACGGTAGAATTAGTGGGATTCTCCGCAATGTGACAGCTTGCTCTGGCTAAATGGTGTAATAATCTACCCCTCCTCTCCCAAACCAACAGCACACACACACATACACACACACACACACGCTCACTCCCCTCCCCGTCACCCTCCCCATACCAACTGGCACAGATAACATTGTCTTAAGCTATAAAAAAGATTTTTTCCCCTCCCTCCATTGCGGTAATTATTGAATTAATGCAGATGGAGAGAGACATCTGCATGTTAAAGTGTTGGCCTCTCTCTTATGCACAGCAGATGTTCCCCTGTCATTTACTCAAATTACGCTGCTTAGATACAGAGAGAGAGAGAGGAGAGAGAGAGAGAGAGAGAGAGAGAGAGAGAGAGAGAGAGAGAGAGAGAGAGAGAGAGAGAGAGAGAGAGAGAGAGAGAGAAAGTTACTCACCAAGGCGACATTGTCTTACAGCCCTCAGACAGTCAGCCACCAAATGCTGCATCTGTCCTTCGAGTAAACCGCTACTTTCCTCCCTTGAAGTATTCTTCAATGGCAGCTACACTGTTTTATTTACTATTTTATTATCTAGTTGTTTTATTTGCAAAGTTACTCATTTTCTTTCTTTAGTTTCTTTTGTATTTGCACAGAAAGGGACTAGGCGAGTTGAAGTTCAGCTTGTATCAAACACAGGATCTTGTATGGCCATAAAATAGTATACCAAACACCTAGTGTCCAGCATGTCAAAGATATCTTATTAGTATAAATAATAGCAGGCTGACCTCATTGAATCTCATGATAGCCTACAGTAGCTCTCTAAACCAGCAGTTGACCTCTTGACCCTTGATGCTTAGAGAAAACAGGGAGGTTGCAGTTCAGATGAGACTGAAGTGACAACATCCTCTTGAAGATTATCTGTCGATTATTTGAAGCGAGGATGAGAAATGGAGAGAGAGCGGGAGAGTGTGTCTGTGTAAGTGTGTGTGTGTGTGTGCGTGTGTGCGTGTGTGTGTGTGTCTGCAGTGCCTGATGACAGATAACCAGGGGACCTTCTCCTTGGGATTATATTCCAGGTTGGTTCGGCCTCATCTCTCCGGATTACGTTGATAAAAACATTCTTGTATTATATTTTCTGTGCTTATTGTATTAATACTCCCGGGCAGTTCCCAGAAAAAGCTCCGTCCCACGCCTGCTTTAAGGTAATCTTCTTCCACTTGAGCTTTTAAAATGTTTTGGGGGGG
Source organism: Centroberyx affinis (assembly GCF_046629955.1). NCBI lineage: Eukaryota > Metazoa > Chordata > Actinopteri > Beryciformes > Berycidae > Centroberyx > Centroberyx affinis. The sequence goes on from NW_027281773.1 coordinate 253,731, forward strand.
TTGGCTGTCTTCGTAATACCTTTTCCTCTCCCACTGCTGAGGTTATATTCAAACTCTCGTCCATCAATTGCTCTAGATATGAGAAATTATATATCTTTTTTTTTTTTCACCTTTATTTATTCAGGGGGAGTTTCACTGAGAGCAATGCTCTCTTTTTCAGGAACTCCCTGATCACATTCACACACACATTCACACCTGGAAGCTGACCAGTACAACCACAGTCTGATCTGCTGGCCACTGAGCAGCTTGGGTTAAGGGCCTTGCTCAAGGGCACCTCAGTGGTGGTAATGAGGGAGGGGCAAGCGCTGCTTTTCACTTTCCCCACCCAGATTTATCCTGCCGGTCCGGGGGAATGAACCGACGACCTTCCGGTCACAAGCTCACTTCTCTAACCTTTAGGCTACCAGTGCCTTTAATTAATACATGAGTGCAGGTTGTGCTTGACTAGACCTGCATAATAGATACAACCTCTGAAGGTTTACAAACTTATATTTTCAGAGGCACAGTGTAACTGTCTTGGAGGTATGATTTATGCCATTGTCAGGAAAAAAAAATATTGCTCAACACAACTGATCTTCTCAAGGATGTCTTATTATTCTGCTTAAGCAATGGCCTTTTACCTGTGCCTTGACTTTACAGTAATAATCCATGACATTCTCATATGAATAAAAGTCCGTATTCCCTATTGCCACTTAATTTAAGACAATAATGATTCCACCTATACCCAGTTAATGAAAGCATTTACATTCTCTGTTTTAAATACCCAGTGTCAGGTAGGTGTTTCCAGGGAAAAATCCTCTGTGATAGCCACCTACAGAAACTCAAACTTCATCAACAGAAAATCCACAGAAAAAGACGTCACAGTACTGGATACACTGTTTGATTGACAGGTGATCTCTGGGAAGTGCAGTGCAGAAACACCACAGCAATGAACACTTAGCACCAAAGATGGAGACAAAAAAAGCAGTCTTTGTCAGCAATGGAAATGTAATTTAGTTCATTACTTACTGATTTAGCTACTGTGGCAATAGTTAGATCACATTACTTATCCTACTGTATGGAACACAGAAATGAAGCCGTCTTTCTCAAGGACTGCCAGTATTGGTCATATTGCTCTATTTTCACCTGGTTCAGCACAAACAGCGGACTGCGCTCGCTCTCACATGTCCTGATGCAACTTCTAGTTCAATTTCCTTAGAAGCATTCTATGACATCTGACCATGCAGTGTGATACACACACACACACACACACACACACACACACACAGGATTTCAATTCCCCCACCTCCCCCCTGAAACCCAACAATCCAGCGGAATCCATACAACCTCCTTCTGTTCTCTTCTCAAATCAAAAGCCTCAGCGCCAACAGATGCTTTCTCGTTATCATCGCCAGTTATCGCTCTTAGCTGCCTCTGCTAAGACTTTACTTTCTGACCCACATGTTAAGGAGTTCAATTTATCAGATGCACTAGACGGGGGGGCGAGAGGTGGAGGGATGAGTGAGCATTCAAAATACCCACAGGCTTGAGAGATGAGACATAATATGTCGTTTTTTTGTGGGGTTTTTTTTTTTGGCCTGGTGTTGTTTCTGAAGCGGCGTTAGTGCAGTAAGGAGCTCAGCGTCTAAAGAGGCTTTGGTATAGGGCGAAAGATGGGCCATATTACAGCGAGGCCAGAAGCCTGCTTGATTAATGGGCCGGGATAATCACCTCATCAAATCACTCTCACTTATTAAATCTTGTTTAATATCGTAATGAGGGCCCTCCTGAGCTGCTTTGGTAAATTCCCCCTCTCTCCCTCGCTCTCCATCGCTCTCGCGTTCCCTCTTCTGCCTTTCCGCTTCGACCAGGGAAGGCTAGTGATGCCAAGTTCATCTCTGTCTGTCTCTCTTCCTCTCTCTCCCCTCTTTTCTGTCTCTCCCCTTTTCATTTCTTAAGCCCTTCTCTTTAAATTCCAGATAAAATGAGATATGCAGAGGTCCGGGCAGTGTGTCTGAACCTCTAGAGTCCTCTACCTGAACCTTACTCTTAGAATCGCGTCTCGTTGTCTTAGTTTTGATTTTAGACGACACAACGACCGTATACATAATTTCTGGGGGTGGAATTGCTATATCCGTAGCGTCAGTCTATTCATTTCATCTCTCATATTTATGATGGGTGATGTGCTAGATTGTATCATCATAAATCATTCAGGGAGTGGGTCAGGACCTGCTTGAAGAGTGATACCACTTCTCAAGGCTTTGGTGCGCTGGAGTTTATGGAAACACTTCAGGTGAGGTAATATCTCTGCTGTCTCCTTCTGTGTGATTTGTGATCTCTATCTCTTGTATCACAACATTCCCAGTGTAACTCCTCTGTGTGTGTGTGTGTGTGTGTGTGTGTATGAGGCCTCTGAATGGGCTTACATCTCCTTCACTCGACCTCCAGGCACTGCGCTGTGCTTCCAGACGATCTGCCTATGAAGAGAACAACATGCCATTGTCTTATTTACGGTCTCCCATGTGTTGTGCTCGCACCATCTTGGTAGCACAGCCCTCGCCGCGCGCTTCTTCCAAGGAAGGGAAAAATATTTCTCCCTCCCCCCTTTGCCCCGCGCCTACCCCTATTTCTATTGTGAATTATAAGTGTCTTTCAATACCAACACCACCCTCGCGCCGGAGTTGGACCCAACCCTTTGTCATCTCTGAAGGCAGGCGGGCAACAACTGGCTCAAGGTGACCAGGCCAGGCTTGAGAGGGAGGTTCGGGCTGCATCTTCCCCCTGAGTGCCTCCCATTTTTTTGCCTTTATTGTTGGGGAGCAGCTGTTGTGTACCTGGCCCCCATGCGCGGCGCCTATGCTGGGTATCTTGGCAGCCAGGCTCCCTAGGCTTTGGATACCAGAGTGAATCAATTCTTAAAGATGACTGTCTGCGTGCCGTGTCACATGGATAGGCCCAGAGTGAAGGGCTTAGGGGGCTCTGGAGCTGGAATGCTCTTTGATGGAGGGGCTGGAGAATGGGGAGGGAGGGGAGGAAAGGAAAATACGGGGGGGAGGAGACGGTCCTATTGTTGTGCCAAGGAATGCCCTTGACGGAGATAGAGGGGTATTGTTTTCTGCCCATGAACTCTTTTGGACTTGGGGACTTAGATGATGGAGCGGTGAGGCTGCAGAACGTCTCTGAGTCTTTAGTGTTTTTATAAACGGCGTGAGAAGCGAGGGTGCGTTGTCAGTTCCTGCTTTTTTCTACTGTTAACTATGTGTTGAAAGACCCGGCATGTGCGAGTGGCTTAGCGTTGACCAGCCATGTGAACGTGTAAAGGTTGGCCAATTATTGGGCGGCTGTTATAGCCTCTCTGTCATAACACCCGCTGCACCAAGCTCACTCTCCATAGAGATTGACAACAGCTGAGCGGGACACTGACAACCTACCTGGCTCACGGGCCTAACCTGCCTAATGTCCGCTGAGAAACCCGAGAGAGCGAAGATCGTAAAGGATGACAAAAACAGATTGGCATGTAAGCCAACCTCCCTCCCTCATTCAATCACTTGCTCTTTCTCTCTCTCTTTCTTCTTCCGCCCCTTTGGAAAACAATACCCTTCAGATCCCCCCCGCCACTCCACCTTGGGAAAAGCAGGTTTATTAATAGTTCAGAGCAGGGTGCTGGGGGCAAGCTGCATGAGGAGGTTAAGGATGAGGCTCGGCACCCGGCACCCGGCAGCCACAGCAGCAGCAGTAGCAGCGGCAGCGTCTTTTTTGGAGAAAGAGCCCCATGGTCGTCCCGTGTCCGT